>NW_028275930.1:0-42359 GCF_052056855.1 Sturnus vulgaris
AACAGCGGGAGTAGTCTACAAGATTCTTGCTGCCATCTGGATTTCCTGGTATTTGGCTGGTCTATGTAAACCAACCAGCTATTCAGCAGAGGGAATATTAGTGTGATACTTGATGGTATGTGAGATGGAACACAGTAATTTATGGCTTTTTGCATAGTGATGAAGCTGTAAAGAAAGCTCCGTAATGCTCAGACAAGGAGGCTGCTGGACTTCAAGCAGCAAAGGCCCAAAACGAACCAGTGAAAAGGTGTCATTGAAAAAAAAAAAAAAAGCCAGGTGGGGAGCAAAGTGATACTTAAGGGCAGTTTACTGAAAGAGGGAATCTAGTGAAAAAAAAAGTCCAAGAGTGAAGGAATAACAGAGAAAATGAAACTAAGGAAGGAAATCAATCTCAGCTAATCATTTCAG
Source organism: Sturnus vulgaris (assembly GCF_052056855.1). Taxonomy (NCBI): domain Eukaryota; kingdom Metazoa; phylum Chordata; class Aves; order Passeriformes; family Sturnidae; genus Sturnus; species Sturnus vulgaris. Next base: position 409 of record NW_028275930.1, read on the forward strand.
AAGCTAACAAGTTGTCATTGCAATGATGCATAAAGTGAGAAAAAATAAATATGTCTGCGCCAAAATCTGAAATATGAACTTTACTGCATTCTGTCTTCCACGGAATCATACAACAGTCTGTGATTAAAGATCATGTAGTCCAACTTCCTTGCCAGGTAGATCTTACAGTAGATCAAATTGCTCAAGACTAGCCAAACTGATAAGGAGCACTCTCAATGATGGGGCATCCACAACTTCTCTGGAACACCCGTTTGAGTGTCTCACCAGCTTCATTGTAGAAAAGTTTTTCCTTTTAGCCAATCTAAACCTAGTCTCAGTTTGAAAGCATGGCCCCTTATCCTGTCTCTGCAAACTTTCCTAAAAAGTCTTTCTCCATTTGTCTTATACCCTCTTTACATATTCAAAGGCCACAATACTGTCTCTCCAGAAACCTCTCTTCTCCAGGCTAAAAGATCCTACTTTTCACAAGAACCAGGTCATAAACTGAGATGGAAGACATCTCAGGAGATCAGATCATCCAACAGCTCAGCGTAAGAATAGCTCTGAAGTCAGATCAACTAGCTTAGGGCTGTGTCTGTTTGAATTTTGAAAATTAGCAGGACTTGAAATGCTTCAAGGAAGAGAACTCTGGGTGGCTCCAGAAACAGCCTGAGAAACTCGAGCAAACTCGAAACCTCAGAAACTACCACTGCTTTCTCTCCCTCAGCCCAAGCAGTCCCAAAGAAGAAGCGTTCCCAGCAGGCTGGGATAGCACACATATACACTACATATACGTGACAGGCATCGCCAGCAGCCACATCCTGCTCCTTTCTGTGGCTGGCAAGAGTGAGACTGGATGTTTACATGTGGGCAACCTGGGTCCCTCCAGCAGCTCACACACTCAGCCTGCCCAGTGACCCCACTGAATTCCAGTATTAGCAGTGTGCCAAGGCCACAGCACTATTCTGCTTGCTGGCACAGACCATCACACGCCTCCTAAATCAGTCAGGACTCCCCTGGTCCCACAGCCAGCACCCCACTTGCCCTCCGCCAGGCCACTGCCATTGTTCACCAACTTCTCCACTTTGATCTTTGCTGGTGCTCTCAACACTGGCACACCCAGATGTTCTGCAGCTGTTGTCTCCTGGTGGAAAGGACTTGTAAAGCCATGTTTCCTAACAGGACTTCCACAACCTTTCAAAGCAACCTTTACTGGGGTATGAACAATCTCATTCAAATGTCAACATTTCTTTTCCCGTATGTGAAATCAGAATTTCCTTCTTCCGGGCATGCCCAAAACAAGGCACAAACTACATTGTGCCTTCTGTTTCACATGCTGACTCGTTTGTAAACAATGCTAGGAGAATACCTGTTTTGATCCAAGCTAATCTCTGGCCCTTATAGTGCTTTCGGTAGTTAGTTTTGCTTTGTTATTTACTTGATGTCCCATTGAATTGTTGAATCATAAACAGACTACCTGTCTGTATAGCAGCATAGCAGTGATGAATAAATGCAAGAGAAGGAGCAAGGTGATTGTTTGCTAGACTCTTCCTAGAAACTGAGAAATCTGTTACTTAATGCTGACCACAGCAGATGGAGGAAGCATCCTACATGATGTCAAAGCAATGAAGCTGTAATCACTTTTATGATTACAGTCAAGGCACTGCTTTTGCCACCATAAGTGGAGTGCAGGGAATCTTAAAAGACGACACTCTAACTGTTGTCCATGCTCACTGAGAAAATAATGCTTTTACAGCAGAGCAGGTCTCACCGCAGCTAAATCCTGGCTTCAACTGTACACCGCCTTCAAAAAGCCCACAAAAACACAAATGAAAGGATTTGGAACCCAAGGGAATCTCGGATTGTGACATCAGCTCACTCTGGATTCTTTCCAAATTCTCAATTCCATTTTCTTCCGAGCCAATTTTCCCATCTAACTTGAGATGTAATTTATGGATTTCCAACACATCTAGTTACCTTAGAATTAGATTGCCACTAGCCAAAAAGACAGAAACAAGCAGTTAAGTGAAGACTGAAACCATGGGTGTTTAGAACAGCAAAACTTGGGCGAAACTATTCTTAAGAAAACCAAAACTTTTAGGACTTACCCATGTATTTTTGGAGGTGGAAAAAGTTTTACATCGAAAAGTCCCTAGGGAACTCTTTTCAGTGCCTGGAGAGCCGCTGTCGCTCGCCTTTCAAGGACCCATTCGTCACAGCAGAGGCAGCAGAGCACAAGATGGCCGACGAGAAGGGGCAGTGTAGAACTCTCTGTCTGTCTGTGTCTCTACTCAGTGTAGAACGTCTCTATCCTGGCACATTTTCGAGTGCGATACTTCCCTCCGGGTCTTCGGTCCTTGCGAAGCTCTATGTACTGTGAGCGCTGCTACTTGCAGCTGAGAAAGACCGTGGAGCTAGCGGCGAATTCGGAGAGCGCTGAGCACGTAGTCAAGAAGCGAGACGTGTCCCTGCAACGCGGTGCTAATAGCAGCTTCCTCGCGGCGGGGGCGAGCTCCGGCCACAAGGCATTCTCGTCCTGGCAACGGATCTCTGTGAAGGGCGTAGGCGAAAAGCTTTCGTTTTCCATTCGAACTGCGAGAGAGGCAGACTGTTGCACGGAGCTCTGAGAACAAAGGTGCACGCCCTAGGCGGGCTTGGGCAGAAGCAGCGTTCTCTAGCTCTTGGCTGCCGGCACACTGCTGGCTGTGTGGCGCCCCTGCAGCGGCTTCTGGCCGCCGGCAAGTGAAAGCAGCGCCAGGCGTGGGCGAGGGCGGTGAACGAAGCAGCACTCGTCCCGTGCTTGTGTGCACCACGTTACAGGCTACTAGGAGAGGAAGGTGGTTGACTCTCGCTTGCCCTCCCAAGTGCCCTTAGCAGTCGGAAGGAGCAAGCTGAAGCACTGCTGCTTGTGCTGCTCCTTGGTTCCCTTGCAGCCCGCTTTGAAAGCATTGGCGGTCGCTTCTAGGCGCCGAGTTGCACACAGCACCACGGTAAGTGCCGCGGAGAAGGGAAATCCAGAGTGCAGCGAGGAGCTGGACGTGGCTTACGTGCAGTAAGGAGAAGGTGAACCTAGGCACTGCCTCTTCAATCTGGCCGCCTCTGCTCTGGTAGCAACTTTTGCAAGTCGGCAGAGGGAGCCGCGAGTATGTAGAACGGAGGGCAGCGAGACGCCGTGTGTTATGCGCCTTTTCAGGGCTGCTGCCAGGGTGCTACTTTAAGAACGCCTTTTTCTTCCTCGCGTCCTTCTCGCTTCGCTCTAGCTGCATGGAGTACAGCACAGCGAAGGTGTGAGGAAGGGCTCTGCCCCAGCTTTTGCCCCGGCCTGCCTGTGCTGCGCCTTTAGCTGCACACGAGAACAACGGCATTTCTTACCCGCAAGGTAAAAAAGGCTTTAGTGTAGCCTTAGGAATGGCAAGTGCCTAGGCATTAAGTTGAGCGACCACGTATGAGGGAGTCTTTAGAGGTTTCCTCCCCCATGGCGCAGGTGTATTCTCATTCTCGTGCTGAACTGAAAAGTCCGGGCATGGCAAGACTGGCCTGCCTTGTGCAGAGACGAACACAAATGTGGGGCTATGATCCTCTGTGTTCGGAGCTCTGCTTCCGGGTGTGTGGGCCGCCATGAGCCCGCAGCAGCCGCCGAGGACAGTGTGGATTGTGGATGAGTCTGGGCTGGCCCCCCGCCCCCCCGTTGGTCTGACAGCGGCAGAAGTGGCGTAGGAGCGGCATCGCCTGAGGGCCCCATGGGGGGCGGGAAGAGAGCCGGGAGTGACTCCGAGCGACACCGGAAGCGATATCCGTAGGGCCCGGAAGGCCAGCGTTGCCATCGAGTTTGGGCGGTAGGAGGCGTCTAAGGTGCTTTGAAAGGTGGAGCTTCTTTGCTCTAGGACAGACTGGGAGAGCTGAGGGTGTCCAATCTGGAGAACAGAAGGCTCCAGGGAGATCTTCGAGCCCCTTGCAGTGCCTGCTGGGGCTCCAAGATAGCTGGGGAGGGACTTTGGAAAAGGGTCTGGACTCGCAGGACAAGGGGGAATAGCTTCAAACTGCCAGAGGGCTGGGATAGATGGGATATTGGAAAGGAATTCTTCCTTGGGTGGGTGCTGAGGCACATGTTGCTCAAAGAGGCTGTGTAGGAGCCCCATGGCAGGAAGCGTCCAGGGCCAGGCTGGAGCGGACATGGAGCAACCTGGACTAGTGGAAAAGTGTCCCTGCCCGTGTCAGGATGTGGGAAGAAGATAATTTGTCTCTAAGGTCGCTTCCAGTCCAAACCATTCTGGGATTCTAGGATTCATGGAAGGCCCTTTTCCAAGTGAAGTGTTGTATCTCTTGGCTCCCAGCTTGTAGTTGCCGGTTCTTCTGGAAGCAGGCGTGGCGAAGCAGCTGTGATGAGCCATGGGTTCTCAATAGGACGAGTGTGATATATTTGCAGAGAGGAAGGCTGCAGACAGATCTTCAAGGTCCAGGTAAAACAAGCAAAGGATTGAATAGAAGCCAAAGATTGGTTGTGTTAGTCAGTTTGCTGGCTGTTGAAATGGCCCCAGGTAATTTTCAACATTTCTAATTTGGATTTGTTTGAGTAAAAAATGAATGTGTTACCTCCAGCGTAGGCTCTCCAATGCATCTCCATGTGCTCCCATCTCTTTGTTGTATATCGGGTTCTATTAACTGAAGACAGAATCATAACACAGTAGTAAAACATTTAGAGGTGTAGTTAGCCAGCTTCAGGAGTTTTCAACTCAGCTGTTGACTTTTCTGGTAACTGTAGGCAAGGCAACACAATCCAGTTACTCCACTTTTCCTCTCTGAGGAAAAGATGATTTTTTTTTTTTTTTTTTTCTCATTTTGAAAATAGCCTTGAATGAAGAGAGTTATGCACGTGGCATGTAGGATTCATTATTTTACCTTTCTCTTCTGTTGTCTTTCACGTACTAGTCTTTTTAAAATTTTTTTGTCGCTGTTCTCCATTCAGTAGGTTTGAAAGAATTCTAATTGTTGAGATGATGGTTCTTTGAAGGCTCACTTAGCCCACCTTTTGGGTGAAGGAAAGAAGAAGACAAGGTCCTCTAGGAAGAGTAAAAAGCATACTTTCAAGAGGCATTCAGAGATGTCTGCTGATGCCACGCAATTACCGTGTAATCAGCAGAAATGTGTTGGAAAAACACCCATCAGTGACTTCACAAGAAAGCCACACTCAAGACAGGTAAAGAACAGAAGCATAAAACCCCAAAGGTATGAAATGGACAGATTTTCATTGGGAATGAGCAACTCCTGAATTCTTGGTTCTAGAACTAGGGGCTTGTAATAAATAGACTGTCTCCTTGCCAAACGTAAACTTGGTGTCATGAACTGCTCACTGCCCGTTGAAGTGCAGGGCTAGTAGACTAATATTTGCCATGGCAGGCATATTGTATGGCTTTCCTGTTAAAAAGAAATTGGTTTTGCTCATAGCAATCTAGATATGTACCCAGTCTGACACCTATTTTTTAGGCTATATTTCCAAGTAAATGGCTTCCATGATGATGCAGTAAGTTTATGTCATGAACAGGAATGAAGTGATTGCATGCATCCTTTTTTACCCTAAGCCAGCTGCTGAGTAATGAGACAGAGACTCTCACTGACGCCAAGGAGTGCCCGTGCTTTTGGGAAAAGCACTGGGCAGATAAAGCCTATTTCCACATTTCTTGCTAGCGTCTCCTTCAAAGTTCATGGGTTTGTGCATCTTTTAGAGCTGTTCTAGATGTTCTTTGTAGTTTACATGTACTAAATGTAGCAGGTATTGCTTTCATGCCGTCCTACTAGATTTGAAGTTGGGATCTACTCAGGCTTCAATGTCTCAGAAGAAGCAACGTCGATTCTTTGAATTCTACTCTTGAACGTGAGAATGCTACTTATGTAGTTAATGAATTAATTAAATCGAATTCACTTGAATGGAAAAATTGTCTTGTTCATGTAGATTTTTAACTTGGGAAATTGATATTTGAGTTCTACTTTTCATTGTTGTTGCTTTTCTGTATTCTTTGATTGCACAGATAGCAGATGTACTGACCAAGTATTGTGTGAAACTGGAGGAAATGTCCTTCCTCTTGGCAGCTGATGTTCACAAGCTCATTAACGCTAAGGCCATGGTAAATGTTTTACCTGGGGCAAGATAGCAGTCTGAATATTCCTAGAATGTCTTTCTTTCCCCAGATGAAATTCATTTTTTCTGCCTATCAATCACTGAAATATAGAAGAAATTTCTACTTGACGGGGTATTGGTTATCATTTGTGTTCTTTTCTCCCCTCATTTTCTGTAGAAGAGACAATTTTTGGTTTGTTTTTGCATGTTGTATGCTGCTTCTACTTCTGGTTTTGTTTTTTAATACACAGAATATAAACGGAGCACTGCTGGATAATGAGAGGGCAACTGCCAAGCTACTCTTGAATCGAATGAAATCAGAGCTTGAGAAAGAAAAATGGCATCAACTGAAATGGCAAGGGACTGGAAGCTCATGCAAAAGAAGTGTGGAGTTCAGAGTTTCAGGTCAGAAATTTGGCAGTCTTCTTTTGGACAATGAGCAACACCAAGAGGCTAGTGTTCACTTTTGGTTTCTGTTAAAGTAATACTTGATCATTTTTTCTTTCTACGTGATACCACGTATGATATCACATATATCATGTGATTCCATTCTACATATCTACTTTCCATCCTGCAGAGAATTTATGGCAAGTGAAGAAATACAGAATCCCCCAACTGTGAATATGGAAATGGAAAAGTTGATAAAGGAGCAGATGGTACTCAGTGAAGAGAGACTGAAGGTTTTGCAATATATCGGGTATGGCAAAAGAGGGTATAGCATAAAGGAAAACAATTGTTGCTGGAGTTAATGAAGGACTTGGCTACAAAATGCACTTTGCTTCCTGTCAATGTGTGATTGCTAAATGCAGCAGTAAGGCAGGGTCTACATCTATTTCTGTACAGCTCTTTTGAATGGAAAAAATGCATTCTTGATTTTCAGTGCCCCAGCTACACTTAATAGGTGGCGATCAGGCTCTAAAAATGGAGGAATGCAGAAGTAAATCTCGAAACATAGCAGAAATGGGCAAAGAGGGGTGGAGAGCTAGAACTTGGTGTTTTTGTCAAGGCATTTTTTTCTCCATGGCGTGGGATTTTATTTGCGGAATAAATGAAGAGAGGAGTCTGGATAGAAATCTAACGTTGCTACGTTTGAATATCCATCCTGAACACAAGACACATTGGTGTGGGTGCAATGCATTACGATCTTTACAGGGAGGTTTTTTACGGTGGATGTAGGAACCAGGTAGATGACAGTTAGTTCCTTATCGGGCAGTAAACAGTTGGCCTTGAACAACAACAATCTCAGGTTTATTTTCATTGCCAAGATGGCTGTAAATAAAAGAACGCCCAGTAGTATGGATATTCGGATTCATAATTTTATATTTGAAGTACTGACTGGTTTGTATTTTAGGATACCTGACTCTTGTTTCCTGCTTTGATAGCACCCTGTTGCCTCCAACACGTGCCAAATCTGATGGAAACGAATGGTGCAGAACTCTGGAGAATTGAAACAAAAGTCTAGGTAGGTCGGGAAATCCTAAGAACAGTCTGGAATTCAAGCAATATTTTCTTTTCTCCTGGGCAACGATGAGGCAGACGGTTGCTTTGAGAGTGCATGTTTGCTCTATTCTTTGTTCCGTGTGTTGCCACATACCTTCTCAGTTGCTTGGAGGTGGCAGTAAGAGCCAAAGAAGCTGCCTGTGGCATGGCTTTCCTTTGGCCAGTACAAACACCTGTGCATGGGGAGATCTAGCAGGAACTGGCTCGGTTAGAATGAATCTGGGGGAAATCAAATGTTAATTTTGACGTGGATCCCTTCTCAGTCATACAAAAATACTCCTTTTTAACTCCTGGAGAAGAAGAGGGGAAGTATGAGAAGAAGAGGGGAAGTATTGGAGATACTTCCTTTCTCTGTGTCCTTGCAGCATGCCTTCCCGCTCTGTGTCTGCCTTCTCTTGCTCCAGAGCACATCCAGTTGGGATGTTTGTAGCCTGTATGGTAGCAAAGAAGTTGGTAGCGATTGTTAAGTACCTTGCTACTTTGAAGCGTAATGATAAACAGCTGTGTATGAAAATGTCTTGATTTCTTTGGCTGGTAATGTCTGGTGTCTGTAGGCACTGCTGGCATCTGTTCCGTGTGCTGAGATTCAGCACATGGCCTCTGTCATGTTTCCATGTCACACTGCACTGTGAAAGATGGGAATTTTGACTGTGGTCTGTTCCGTATCATTCAGACAGCCCTAATGTGGAGTGCGTGGAGAAAATGAGCATCCAGTATGAGCTGGTCGAGGGCAAATGTCAGGAGAAAGGGCAGATGTGCAAGTTGAGTGCCACAGCTTTTGGCTGTGATAGCCGTGGTCCAATGTGTCATTAAGAGTAAAGTGCGTCTGAGGATGCACCAGACAGTGAGATAACAAGTGGAATTCCTTTTTAACCTCCTCCTTACTCTGTTCAAAAAGTAAGCCATCCGTTTGGTTTCACAGTAGTAGTCGGTATTTGTGCTTGAAATGTGGAAAAGCCGTAACAAATGCCAGTAATGAAGGGAGTGCTGTCCTACATGAATGTGGAAGATGCAAGGAGCCTCAGCCCTTGTGCTAAATCTGTCTTATCTTGGGAAAGAAATTCCACCTCTGCCTCAATTTCTCCCTTTGTGTCCAACCAGATGGTATTGTTTAGTAATCTAATATGGCATGTGGGAGGCTGAATCTATCTCTGTCCATCACAAGAAAAGAAACACTACGTTTAGCCAGGCTCTCTGAAAGCCACACAGTATTTCTTCTGTGCATGTCAATAATTTGTTCTTCTTTTCCTTCAGATGACCCTGTTGGATGTGAACATTTGCACAGCAGAAGATGCTGAAGTTGTGCACTCCAACATGCTTCAGATGACTGAGAAACGAAAATGTAGGTTTGAAGAAGAAGTGGAGCACGTGGATGTACGTTTCTTTTATTTGATGACATATATCTTCATCACTCCTTGGGATTAGTCTGTTCTTCCTGTGCTCCCACCTGCAATGCCTTCTGCGTGGTAGGCTATTGATGTCACCTTAGAAAGAGGTCCATAGTGTGACAAAACACTCCAGAGAAACAGTTTGGTGTGGAAGAGTTTCATGTGGAAGTGTTCATAATTCTTGTGTTTATTATTTGTAATAGAAATAGATTGTATTTTTATGATCATTTCTATCTGAAATACATAGGATAGCGATGAATGACGTATGGCCCAGTCTGCTTAAGATCAGACTTCAGGAAGAGCTGGAAATGATCTCCCAAATGTCTTCCAATCTTTTCTATACATAAAAAAAGTCGGGCAGTTGTTTCTAAAGGGATAAATTATAGAATGTGATTTGGTGCTTTATGGTGCCAGAATAAACAGAAGTTTTGAGAATCCGCATTCTTACCAGTTTACTTGGAGACTGATTTTTTTTTACTCTCCAGATAGAAGACGCCATGTTGGATACCAGTCGTAAAATTCCAGGCAGCCTTTTATCATGTTACATATCCTCTTACTCATTCATTTCACCTTCCAGCAGTTTAGAAAGAACTTGTTCACTTGAATGTTTTTCTTTGGAGTGATTTGAAGGAGACGGCTAAATGGCCATAATCCAGGTAGAAACATAAAAACAAGGGTGTGCTATAAAGACAGGACTTCTTAATGCAAAGAGCCCTCTGAAATTCAAAATACCTGCTATAAAATTAAAAATGTAATCTTTGACTTTTAGATGGGAATTTCTCCTCTTCAGTTTCATTCTGTCAGGTGCATTTTTGCTAACTGCTTGATTCACGCTGAATGGACAGTCCTGTCTTATTGTTGGTATGGCAACAGCGATAGAGATCACTGCTGCTTTCTGTAGAAAGTGGCTGCAAGTTGCTATGACGAGATCTTGTGCAGGTCTAGAGTCTGATTGGATGTGAGGTTCTCATTGTTTCAGAACACCAACTTGGGGTGGCAGTGTCAGAGGTGTTCATTATCTAGGAAGATTTTCATAGGCGATGAGTTTTGCTGAGGTAGCTTTCTCTTCTGGGTGTAGAAGATATGTGCATAATTAACTTCCTTGAATCCTAAAGAGCTGGGGAGATTTTAGTATCTACGAAACCATTTTTACTAGCTTTTTTATGTGGCCTTAGATGATGAAAGTGATCTGGATACAATCTTAGAAAAAAGGCAAACGGTGAGCTGTGAGGAAGAGCTGAAGGAGTATTTGGAGAACACCCTTTCTTCTTGAGATCAACTTAGAACAAGGTATGAATTTGGTATGTTTTGTAAACTTAAAAGGTAGAGCATCTTTGAACATTGGTTGTACTACTTAGGCCTTGTTTTAATGCTGTTGTGTGAAGGTATGGAAAAAGAGTGCTTTTCACTTCATGTAAGAATATAGAATAATGTCCCTACTGAACAAGGTTAAGGCAAATAATGCCCACGGTTTAGGAATGGGACAAAGGAAGACTGCTATCATTCAAAAACCATAGCACATCAGTATTACTGTGCATACCGTCACATCCATGCCTTATTCAGAAGGTAAAAGTAGTAGTGCAGATTCTTGGATCACCGGAATCAGAAGTTGGTCTGCACCATCATCTCTTCACTCATAGATTTGATCTCATTCAAAGTTCTAGGAACTCAGACGTTTAAGACAGCCAAGCACCGGCAACTTTAAAAACCATCTAAAAATGGGTACAATACCGCTCTCCTTCCTGAAGATCTTAGCAGCAGCTCTGAAGCCGTAGAGGAAGCAGCACTGTTCACACACCCAGGAGGTCTTTCCTACCTGCTCGATCAGAGGCACATTAGAAGAGCAGTGTGGACCTGAGGGGCAGATGCACATACCTTCACACACCTCGCAGTGGGACTGTGGTTAGAGCTGGAGGTTTGATACTCTTCCTAATAATTTGAGCCGTTAAAACAAAGCCAGAGGTAACAGACCAAGTGAAAATACAATGCCAGGTTGCGGAAAGAGAATGTTACCTATCTGAACTCGTACAAAAATTCCCCATCATTCTCTTTGTTTAGGAGACCAAGCCAATGTCCGTGTAAATGAAAACAAGTGTGAATATTGATTTTTCTTGAATCAAGACTCAGCTTTATGTCCAAGTCAAAGGCAAATAAACCAGAAAGGCTCCGCTGAGCACAGTGCAGAACTAACATGGAAGACAGTCATTTGACCTCTTATGTAAGCAGTGTTGGTGTGGTTCCCCATCCAAAAGGAAGGATGTCAAATGCTTCTTTGGAAATATTTTAACTTCTCTGCGTTTCTTTCTTTGTAATGAACTAATCTCTAACAAGCCAGGACGTGATTGTGTTCAGTAGAAACAGATCAATGGCAACATTTAGCCTAAAGGTTTTATGAGATTGATCAGGAAGTTCGATTTAGATTTAAAGGCACTGTAGTCATATTAATTTTATTTCTCTCCGCACTTGAGTCTCTTAAACAGGGACCTTCAATTGGACAGGAACGGACACTGAAGCAAATTGTAATGGATGACGTAATGGCTTACCCAGAAGCATTTTGTGGGAATTGATTTCTTCTAGGTATCCATCAGCCAGCATTTTAGTGTGAAGGGAATCTTCAAACAGGTAAAACAAAATTCCCGTTGGTTTCAAACCTGACTGCTATATTAATTTTTCACTTTGGAGAAAATTTTCATGACCTTTAAAATTCAGACTGTATCAAGTATTGTTTCAGCCATTGAAGAAAGTGCTTTTGATGGAGATAGGAGAGGGAAACCAAAACATTTCTCAGAGCCACACTTTGAGCTCTGTCCTTGTTACAAACGGCACTTGAGCAAATGCATTTGCCTTTGGAACAGAAAACGACAAGGTAACAGGCTTATCATTACGGATTTGAGTGTTCCAGGTTCTTTAGGTAGTAAGTGATCTATTCAAGATGATCTCTTCCTGAAATAGATCCATTTTGAGAAGGGATATGGATTTCTTAGAAGAAGGCAAATCCCTATGTTAAAACGGTGTGGTGGGTGTTTTTTGTTGTTGTTGTTTTGCTTTTAGAACTTGCAAGGCACAATCGACTTCATAGCTGGAGATGCAGATAAGACCACGACATTCCAAACAGGTGTTTCTTTTTGGTTGTTTTTCAATCTGTCTATCTTTGGATTGTAACCAGTAGAACTGTGCTTGAACTGGAAAGAAGTAGCGGAGGTTTCAGAAGTGGAGCATGCGGTGGAACAGTAAGCTGAGAGCATTGTGCAAGGAGAGGAAAGAGGGGAAAATGGTAAGAGTTTCCTGAGTCGGAAGGGACCCCTAGGGATCGTCAAAGTCCAACTCCTGGCCCTGCACAGACACTCCAACAGTCCCACCCTCTGCATCCCTGAGAGCATTGGCCAAACGCTCCTGATCTCTGGCAGCCTTGGGGCTGTGCCCATTGCCTGGAGAACCTATTCAGTGCCCCGACCAGCCTCTGAGGAAAAAAACCTTTCCCTGATAGCCAGCCTAATCGTCCCCTGACACAGCTCCTGGCATTCCCTTGGCTCCTGTCCTGGTCGCAGAGAGCAGAGAGCAAAGCTGTCCCTGTGCTGCCCTTGGGAGGAGCTGAGAGGTCCCAAGTGAGGTGTGAGCTCAGTGTCCTCTCTGCAGCTGAACCAAATGCCCTGAGCCACTCTTTGTATGGCTTTCCCTCCAGCCTCTTCGCTATCCCTGTGTCCCTCCTTTGGACATTTCTCCAATAGCCTGAGGTCTTTCTGACGCTGTGGCATCCAAAATTGCCCCCAGGGCTTGAAGAGAGCGCAGTCCCAGCCCAGAGCAGAGCGGGACAATCGCCTCTCTCGAGCGAGCGGTGCCAGAAGATAGGGACAGTTGTCAAAAAATCAGCTGGAGAAAGAAATCTAACAGAGAAACGGGTGATCTTGGCACAGGAAATGGAAGAAGCAGAGGAAGAAGAAGATGAGGAGAGGATTCCTTGTAAAAGTGAAGAAAATGAGCATGCAGAACAGGGACTAAGCATTATGCAGGTAAGTGAGCAAGAGAATAAGTTTGAAAGTGAAGGCAGTTTTGTCCAAAAGAAGGAGGAATAGGAAGTCTTTTTGCTGAGAATGAATAGAAAGTTTTTTTGCATTTAGTTTGTATACGAAGCGCACAGGGCTCTAGATCCTTTTGTGGGAAAATGGAGTGTGTAAAGTTGCCAATCATTTTGGAGCGAATTTGGAGGGTTTTGGGGTCCCAGGTGAATTTTGGGTTGAATTCTGGGGATTTGGGAGTGCCCAGGTGAATTGGGGGGGGCGGGGGCGGGGCGGGGGATTTGGGGAGATCCAGGTGAGTTTTGAGGGGTCCCAGGTTGATTTTGGGGGAGAATTTGTGGAATTTTGGGGGATCCCGGGTAGCGAGGTTTGGGGGTGAATTTGTGGAATGTGGGGAGTCCCAGTTGAATTTTAGGGGGAATTTGTGGAATTCTAGGGATCTCAGGGGAATTTTGGGGTGAATTTGGTGAATTTTAGGGTATAACGTGTGAATTTTAGGGTTCTCAGGTGAGTTTTGGGAATGCCAGGCGTATTTTGGGGTGAATTCTGTCGATTTTGGGGTATCCAGGTGAGCATTTGGAAGTCGTGGGAGAATTTTGGGATGAATTTGGGGGGATGCAGGTGGATTTTCCGGGGAATTTTGGTGATTTTTGGGAGTCCCAGATGGGTCTGGGAGTGAATTTGGTGGATTTGGGGGTATCTGGGAGGGTTTTGAGGGGGATTGGAGACATTTTGGAGTGAATTTGGGAGGTGTTGGGGGGGACTGGGTCTTGGGGGTGATTTGAGGGTTTTGGGGGGTTGCAGGTGGGATTTTGGGGTGAAGCCCTGGGATTTGGGGTCCCCCGTGAATTTTGGGGTGAATTTGTGGGCTTTTGGAGTTGCCAGGTGAGTGCTGAGCGTCCCAGGGGGGACTTCGGGGTGAATTTTGGGGATTTGGGGTTTCCCAGGTGAATTTCTGAGGTGGAAAGGTTCAAAAAAGGGTTTTTTTGAAAACAAGTTAAAGCCAGAAGGTTATTGAAAATTAATAGATGTGATGCAAGTAGGTAATATGCAGACAATACACAGCGAGACAAATCATGGGAAAAATACAGTGGTAACACATGAGTGTGTGAGGATGGGATCAGTATAGCTAAGGCTCAGTTGAAGCTGAATTTGAAAAGCATGCCAAAACTAAGAATAATAAAGGCACCTACGGGTATTTCAGTGGGAAAAGGAAGATGAAAAGAAACCTATCACACCTCCCCTATTCCCCCCCACCCCCCCCCACACCCCCATAAGCCAGACAGGACTAGTGACAACAGACAAGGAGAAGGCTGAGGTACTCAACAAGTGTTGGTCTCAATTTTTACTGCCAGTCACTATTTCCACATCTCTCAGGTTATTGGACTGGTGGACTTGATTCTAACCCATAGTATCAGGTCAGCTTTCAGACCACTTGAGGAACCTGAGCATGCAAGACCATGGGACCCACCCAGAGGCATGTCAGGGCCCTGAGAGAACTGGCAGCTGTAGTTGCTAAGGTGCTTTCTCCATCATATTTGAGAAATCAAGGTAACCAGCTGAAGTCTCCAGACACTGTGTTGTATTGACTCCAGTCCTCTTGGTCTTTTTTGTAAATCTTAGAGCTCTGAGTCAATTTCTGCAGAGGATTCCCAATGCAGTTTCAAAAATGGAATCTTTGTTACTGGTCCTCATGTTGATCTTGGATATTTCCATTTTCTGCACTCCTTTATTTTCGAAACATTTGTAATGACTGAAAAGAAAGCTGAGACGAGGCATTATGCTCTTTCCAGTGATAGAAATGGACCAGTATTCTTTTCAGACAAATATAATTTTTGCTGTGTCTAAGCACATGTGCATACCTGCCTGTGTTTGATTTATGTGTCCAGGTTTTGGCAATGGGGCAGCCACAGGGCCGTCCTGAGACAATGGCCCAGGTGCTGCCCTGTCCCGCTTTCTTCCAACTGGCTCCACTTCAGGATGTCCTCCCTGCTGAGAGAAGAGGCTGGGACAGCACCTTTAGAAATGTGACTTTCTGGGGTTTTTTTTGTTTTGTTTTGTTTTGTTATTTTTAAAGTTACTAAAAACCTTCACCCTGATTTTTTGTGTTGGGTTTGGGGTTTTTTTTCAGTTTTGGGTGGGTTTTTTGGTGGGCTTTTTTGGGGGCTTTTTTTGTCTCTTTGGGGATTATTGGTTGGGGGGTTCTGTGTGTTTGTTTGGTCTGCTTTTTTTGTTTGTTTGTTTGTTTGTTTGTTTGTTTATTACGGTTTTGTAGAGTTTTTTAAGCAAATTGATTGGAAAACTGAATAGTCCTCCACTATAGTCTCCTGGATTCACCTGAGACTCTTCCTAGGCATCTCCCTGATCCTTTTTGCAATGAGTCTCACATCATTCTCCTGAAGAAACTGTCTGCTTATGGTTTGCATGGGTGGGCTGTTTGCTGGGTGACAAACTGGGTGATGGCCAGGCCCACAGAGTGGTGGGAAATAGAGTTCATCCAGCTGGTCCCCAAGGCTCAGTCTTGGGCCCAGTCCTGTTTAATATCTTGCTCAGTGTTCTGGACAAGGGCATAGAGTACACGCCCAGGAAGTTCACAGATGATGCAAAATTGGCTGGTAGTGTTTTTTTCTTCTGGAGGACAGCAGGCTCTGCTTCTTCTTCCTCCTGTTCTGAGGTCGCTGCTCCCTCTTCATCCCTCATTAAGTGTGCTGATTTTGTCACTTGGATGAGAAAACAAACAATTTTAGCAACAATACTAGTGGCAGGGTACAAGAAAGGAAGAGTTCACACGAATCCCCCCCCCCCCCCCCCCGCCCAACAACAGAAAATACCTGATGGCTCCTCTGCCCAGCTTACTGACTACACCGGAACCCATTGTCCCCCAAAGATACTCCCTTCTCCCTTCCCCCAGCCATGATGTGAGATGGAATAGAATAACTAAGATTAAGATTCTCCCTATGGAACTCCATCATACTTCGATTCTGGGAAAAAAAAGTTCTTGAAGTTCTATCATTTCAGATCATTTGAATTTGAATTTGCATACTAAAAAGTCTAGCCAGAAACTCATGACAATATTAATAGCCCATTCTAGAATGTCCGAGATGATAGACACTTCTTTCAAGAGAATGTGATACCTCACGTGACTTCTCCAGAATTTAAATGAACAGCGGGAGTAGTCTACAAGATTCTTGCTGCCATCTGGATTTCCTGGTATTTGGCTGGTCTATGTAAACCAACCAGCTATTCAGCAGAGGGAATATTAGTGTGATACTTGATGGTATGTGAGATGGAACACAGTAATTTATGGCTTTTTGCATAGTGATGAAGCTGTAAAGAAAGCTCCGTAATGCTCAGACAAGGAGGCTGCTGGACTTCAAGCAGCAAAGGCCCAAAACGAACCAGTGAAAAGGTGTCATTGAAAAAAAAAAAAAAAGCCAGGTGGGGAGCAAAGTGATACTTAAGGGCAGTTTACTGAAAGAGGGAATCTAGTGAAAAAAAAAGTCCAAGAGTGAAGGAATAACAGAGAAAATGAAACTAAGGAAGGAAATCAATCTCAGCTAATCATTTCAGAAGCTAACAAGTTGTCATTGCAATGATGCATAAAGTGAGAAAAAATAAATATGTCTGCGCCAAAATCTGAAATATGAACTTTACTGCATTCTGTCTTCCACGGAATCATACAACAGTCTGTGATTAAAGATCATGTAGTCCAACTTCCTTGCCAGGTAGATCTTACAGTAGATCAAATTGCTCAAGACTAGCCAAACTGATAAGGAGCACTCTCAATGATGGGGCATCCACAACTTCTCTGGAACACCCGTTTGAGTGTCTCACCAGCTTCATTGTAGAAAAGTTTTTCCTTTTAGCCAATCTAAACCTAGTCTCAGTTTGAAAGCATGGCCCCTTATCCTGTCTCTGCAAACTTTCCTAAAAAGTCTTTCTCCATTTGTCTTATACCCTCTTTACATATTCAAAGGCCACAATACTGTCTCTCCAGAAACCTCTCTTCTCCAGGCTAAAAGATCCTACTTTTCACAAGAACCAGGTCATAAACTGAGATGGAAGACATCTCAGGAGATCAGATCATCCAACAGCTCAGCGTAAGAATAGCTCTGAAGTCAGATCAACTAGCTTAGGGCTGTGTCTGTTTGAATTTTGAAAATTAGCAGGACTTGAAATGCTTCAAGGAAGAGAACTCTGGGTGGCTCCAGAAACAGCCTGAGAAACTCGAGCAAACTCGAAACCTCAGAAACTACCACTGCTTTCTCTCCCTCAGCCCAAGCAGTCCCAAAGAAGAAGCGTTCCCAGCAGGCTGGGATAGCACACATATACACTACATATACGTGACAGGCATCGCCAGCAGCCACATCCTGCTCCTTTCTGTGGCTGGCAAGAGTGAGACTGGATGTTTACATGTGGGCAACCTGGGTCCCTCCAGCAGCTCACACACTCAGCCTGCCCAGTGACCCCACTGAATTCCAGTATTAGCAGTGTGCCAAGGCCACAGCACTATTCTGCTTGCTGGCACAGACCATCACACGCCTCCTAAATCAGTCAGGACTCCCCTGGTCCCACAGCCAGCACCCCACTTGCCCTCCGCCAGGCCACTGCCATTGTTCACCAACTTCTCCACTTTGATCTTTGCTGGTGCTCTCAACACTGGCACACCCAGATGTTCTGCAGCTGTTGTCTCCTGGTGGAAAGGACTTGTAAAGCCATGTTTCCTAACAGGACTTCCACAACCTTTCAAAGCAACCTTTACTGGGGTATGAACAATCTCATTCAAATGTCAACATTTCTTTTCCCGTATGTGAAATCAGAATTTCCTTCTTCCGGGCATGCCCAAAACAAGGCACAAACTACATTGTGCCTTCTGTTTCACATGCTGACTCGTTTGTAAACAATGCTAGGAGAATACCTGTTTTGATCCAAGCTAATCTCTGGCCCTTATAGTGCTTTCGGTAGTTAGTTTTGCTTTGTTATTTACTTGATGTCCCATTGAATTGTTGAATCATAAACAGACTACCTGTCTGTATAGCAGCATAGCAGTGATGAATAAATGCAAGAGAAGGAGCAAGGTGATTGTTTGCTAGACTCTTCCTAGAAACTGAGAAATCTGTTACTTAATGCTGACCACAGCAGATGGAGGAAGCATCCTACATGATGTCAAAGCAATGAAGCTGTAATCACTTTTATGATTACAGTCAAGGCACTGCTTTTGCCACCATAAGTGGAGTGCAGGGAATCTTAAAAGACGACACTCTAACTGTTGTCCATGCTCACTGAGAAAATAATGCTTTTACAGCAGAGCAGGTCTCACCGCAGCTAAATCATGGCTTCAACTGTACACCGCCTTCAAAAAGCCCACAAAAACACAAATGAAAGGATTTGGAACCCAAGGGAATCTCGGATTGTGACATCAGCTCACTCTGGATTCTTTCCAAATTCTCAATTCCATTTTCTTCCGAGCCAATTTTCCCATCTAACTTGAGATGTAATTTATGGATTTCCAACACATCTAGTTACCTTAGAATTAGATTGCCACTAGCCAAAAAGACAGAAACAAGCAGTTAAGTGAAGACTGAAACCATGGGTGTTTAGAACAGCAAAACTTGGGCGAAACTATTCTTAAGAAAACCAAAACTTTTAGGACTTACCCATGTATTTTTGGAGGTGGAAAAAGTTTTACATCGAAAAGTCCCTAGGGAACTCTTTTCAGTGCCTGGAGAGCCGCTGTCGCTCGCCTTTCAAGGACCTATTCGTCACAGCAGA
The DNA here is from genome assembly GCF_052056855.1 of Sturnus vulgaris. NCBI lineage: Eukaryota > Metazoa > Chordata > Aves > Passeriformes > Sturnidae > Sturnus > Sturnus vulgaris. The sequence goes on from NW_028275930.1 coordinate 19,179, forward strand.
GGCAGCAGAGCACAAGATGGCCGACGAGAAGGGGCAGTGTAGAACTCTCTGTCTGTCTGTGTCTCTACTCAGTGTAGAACGTCTCTATCCTGGCACATTTTCGAGTGCGATACTTCCCTCCGGGTCTTCGGTCCTTGCGAAGCTCTATGTACTGTGAGCGCTGCTACTTGCAGCTGAGAAAGACCGTGGAGCTAGCGGCGAATTCGGAGAGCGCTGAGCACGTAGTCAAGAAGCGAGACGTGTCCCTGCAACGCGGTGCTAATAGCAGCTTCCTCGCGGCGGGGGGGAGCTCCGGCCACAAGGCATTCTCGTCCTGGCAACGGATCTCTGTGAAGGGGGTAGGCGAAAAGCTTTCGTTTTCCATTCGAACTGCGAGAGAGGCAGACTGTTGCACGGAGCTCTGAGAACAAAGGTGCACGCCCTAGGCGGGCTTGGGCAGAAGCAGCGTTCTCTAGCTCTTGGCTGCCGGCGCACTTGTGGTTGTGTGGCGCCCTTGCAGCGGCTTCTGGCCGCCGGCAAGTGAAAGCAGCGCCAGGCGTGGGCGAGGGCGGTGAACGAAGCAGCACTCGTCCCGTGCTTGTGTGCACCACGTTACAGGCTACTAGGAGAGGAAGGTGGTTGACTCTCGCTTGCCCTCCCAAGTGCCCTTAGCAGTCGGAAGGAGCAAGCTGAAGCACTGCTGCTTGTGCTGCTCCTTGGTTCCCTTGCAGCCCGCTCTGAAAGCATTGGCGGTCGCTTCTAGGCGCCGAGTTGCACACAGCACCACGGTAAGTGCCGCGGAGAAGGGAAATCCAGAGTGCAGCGAGGAGCTGGACGTGGCTAACGCGCAGTAAGGAGAAGGTGAACCTAGGCACTGCCTCTTCAATCTGGCCGCCTCTGCTCTGGTAACAACTTTCGCAAGTCGGCAGAGGGAGCTGCGAGTATGTAGAACGGAGGGCAGCGAGACGCCGTGTGTTATGCGCCCTTTCAGGGCTGCTGCCAGGGGGCTAGTTTAAGTACGCTTTTTTCTTCCTCGCGTCCTTCTCGCTTCGCTCTAGCTGCATGGAGTACAGTACAGCGAAGGAGTGAGGAGGGGCAGTGCCGCAGCTTTGGCCCTGGCGTGCAACGGCTGTGTGCTGCTTTTCCAAGCAGAAAGACCACTGAGAAGTGAAAGCGATAGTGAAGGAGCTCTTTGACTGCTCGTGTGCTCTTCGCTGCACTGCGCCGCTCGCAAGCGGCTTCGTTCTTCGCCTTCTGCCGTCCGGCGAGAGCTGAACTCCAGCGGTCAGTTGCAGCTCTGCCCAACAGCGTGTTCTCGGTTCTGCGGGCAAGCACGCCCTCTTGCCTTGGCCCCGAGAGCAAAGTCCCGAGCGAGCACTCGACTCAGTGCAATGCACCCAGAAAGACGCTCTCGCTCGCCTTTCAAGGAGCGATTCCTAACAGCAGAAGCAGCAGAGGCACAAACTGGACGACGAGAGGGGACAACGTAGAACACGTCTCTGTCCTGGCACATTTGCGTGTGCGATACTTCCCTCCGGCTCTTCGGGCCTTGCGAAGCTCTGTGTACTGCGAGCGCTGCTACTCGCAGCTGAGAAGGACCGTGGAGCTAGCGGCGAATTCGGAGAGCTCTTCGCTGCACTGCGCCGCTCGCAAGCGCCTTCGTTCTTCGCCTTCTGCCGTCCGGCGAGAGCTGAACTCCAGCGGTCAGTTGCAGCTCTGCCCAACAGCGTGTTCTCGGTTCTGCGGGCAAGCACGCCCTCTTGCCTTGGCCCCGAGAGCAAAGTCCCGAGCGAGCACTCGACTCAGTGCAATGCACCCGGAAGGACGCTCTCGCTCGCCTTTCAAGGAGCGATTCCTAACAGCAGAAGCAGCAGAGGCACAAACTGCACGACGAGAGGGGACAACGTAGAACACGTCTCTGTCCTGGCACATTTGCGTGTGCGATACTTCCCTCCGGCTCTTCGGGCCTTGCGAAGCTCTGTGTACTGCGAGAGCAGCTACTCGCAGCTGAGAAGGACCGTGGAGCTAGCGGCGAATTCGGAGAGCTCTTCGCTGCACTGCGCCGCTCGCAAGCGCCTTCGTTCTTCGCCTTCTGCCGTCCGGCGAGAGCTGAACTCCAGCGGTCAGTTGCAGCTCTGCCCAACAGCGTGTTCTCGGTTCTGCGGGCAAGCACGCCCTCTTGCCTTGGCCGCGAGAGCAAAGTCCCGAGCGAGCACTCGACTCAGTGCAATGCACCCGGAAGGACGCTCTCGCTCGCCTTTCAAGGAGCGATTCCTAACAGCAGAAGCAGCAGAGGCACAAACTGCACGACGAGAAGGGACAACGTAGAACACGTCTCTGTCCTGGCACATTTTCGTGAGCGATACTTCCCTCCGGCTCTTCGGGCCTTACGAAGCTCTGTGTACTGCGAGCGCTGCTACTCGCAGCTGAGAAGGACCGTGGAGCTAGCGGCGAATTCGGAGAGCTCTTCGCTGCACTGCGCCGCTCGCAAGCGGCTTCGTTCTTCGCCTTCTGCCGTCCGGCGAGAGCTGAACTCCAGCGGTCAGTTGCAGCTCTGCCCAACAGCGTGTTCTCGGTTCTGCGGGCAAGCACGCCCTCTTGCCTTGGCCCCGAGTGCAAAGTCCCGAGCGAGCACTCGACTCAGTGCAATGCACCCGGAAGGACGCTCTCGCTCGCCTTTCAAGGAGCGATTCCTAACAGCAGAAGCAGCAGAGGCACAAACTGCACGACGAGAAGGGACAACGTAGAACACGTCTCTGTCCTGGCACATTTGCGTGCGCGATACTTCCCTCCGGGTCTTCGGGCCTTGCGAAGCTCTGTGTACTGCGAGCGCTGCTACTCGCAGCTGAGAAGGACCGTGGAGCTAGCGGCGAATTCGGAGAGCTCTTCGCTGCACTGCGCCGCTCGCAAGCGGCTTCGTTCTTCGCCTTCTGCCGTCCGGCGAGAGCTGAACTCCAGCGGTCAGTTGCAGCTCTGCCCAACAGCGTGTTCTCGGTTCTGCGGGCAAGCACGCCCTCTTGCCTTGGCCGCGAGAGCAAAGTCCCGAGCGAGCACTCGACTCAGTGCAATGCACCCGGAAGGACGCTCTCGCTCGCCTTTCAAGGAGCGATTCCTAACAGCAGAAGCAGCAGAGGCACAAACTGGACGACGAGAGGGGACACCGTAGAACACGTCTCTGTCCTGGCACATTTGCGTGTGCGATACTTCCCTCCGGGTCTTCGGGCCTTGCGAAGCTCTGTGTACTGCGAGCGCTGCTACTCGCAGCTGAGAAGGACCGTGGAGCTAGCGGCGAATTCGGAGAGCTCTTCGCTGCACTGCGCCGCTCGCAAGCGCCTTCGTTCTTCGCCTTCTGCCGTCCGGCGAGAGCTGAACTCCAGCGGTCAGTTGCAGCTCTGCCCAACAGCGTGTTCTCGGTTCTGCGGGCAAGCACGCCCTCTTGCCTTGGCCCCGAGAGCAAAGTCCCGAGCGAGCACTCGACTCAGTGCAATGCACCCGGAAGGACGCTCTCGCTCGCCTTTCAAGGAGCGATTCCTAACAGCAGAAGCAGCAGAGGCACAAACTGCATGACGAGAAGGGACAACGTAGAACACGTCTCTGTCCTGGCACATTTTCGTGTGCGATACTTCCCTCCGGGTCTTCGGTTCTTGCGAAGCTCTGTGTACTGCGAGCGCTGCTACTCGCAGCTGAGAAGGACCGTGGAGCTAGCGGCGAATTCGGAGAGCTCTTCGCTGCACTGCGCCGCTCGCAAGCGCCTTCGTTCTTCGCCTTCTGCCGTCCGGCGAAGGCTGAACTCCAGCGGTCAGTTGCAGCTCTGCCCAACAGCGTGTTCTCGGTTCTGCGGGCAAGCACGCCCTCTTGCCTTGGCCCCGAGAGCAAAGTCCCGAGCGAGCACTCGACTCAGTGCAATGCACCCGGAAGGACGCTCTCGCTCGCCTTTCAAGGAGCGATTCCTAACAGCAGAAGCAGCAGAGGCACAAACTGCACGACGAGAGGGGACAACGTAGAACACGTCTCTGTCCTGGCACATTTGCGTGTGCGATACTTCCCTCCGGCTCTTCGGGCCTTGCGAAGCTCTGTGTACTGCGAGAGCTGCTACTCGCAGCTGAGAAGGACCGTGGAGCTAGCGGCGAATTCGGAGAGCTCTTCGCTGCACTGCGCCGCTCGCAAGCGCCTTCGTTCTTCGCCTTCTGCCGTCCGGCGAAGGCTGAACTCCAGCGGTCAGTTGCAGCTCTGCCCAACAGCGTGTTCTCGGTTCTGCGGGCAAGCACGCCCTCTTGCCTTGGCCCCGAGAGCAAAGTCCCGAGCGAGCACTCGACTCAGTGCAATGCACCCGGAAGGACGCTCTCGCTCGCCTTTCAAGGAGCGATTCCTAACAGCAGAAGCAGCAGAGGCACAAACTGCACGACGAGAGGGGACAACGTAGAACACGTCTCTGTCCTGGCACATTTGCGTGTGCGATACTTCCCTCCGGCTCTTCGGGCCTTGCGAAGCTCTGTGTACTGCGAGCGCTGCTACTCGCAGCTGAGAAGGACCGTGGAGCTAGCGGCGAATTCGGAGAGCTCTTCGCTGCACTGCGCCGCTCGCAAGCGCCTTCGTTCTTCGCCTTCTGCCGTCCGGCGAGAGCTGAACTCCAGCGGTCAGTTGCAGCTCTGCCCAACAGCGTGTTCTCGGTTCTGCGGGCAAGCACGCCCTCTTGCCTTGGCCCCGAGAGCAAAGTCCCGAGCGAGCACTCGACTCAGTGCAATGCACCCGGAAGGACGCTCTCGCTCGCCTTTCAAGGAGCGATTCCTAACAGCAGAAGCAGCAGAGGCACAAACTGCACGACGAGAAGGGACAACGTAGAACACGTCTCTGTCCTGGCACATTTGCGTGTGCGATACTTCCCTCCGGGTCTTCGGGCCTTGCGAAGCTCTGTGTACTGCGAGCGCTGCTACTCGCAGCTGAGAAGGACCGTGGAGCTAGCGGCGAATTCGTAGAGCTCTTCGCTGCACTGCGCCGCTCGCAAGCGGCTTCGTTCTTCGCCTTCTGCCGTCCGGCGAGAGCTGAACTCCAGCGGTCAGTTGCAGCTCTGCCCAACAGCGTGTTCTCGGTTCTGCGGGCAAGCACGCCCTCTTGCCTTGGCCCCGAGAGCAAAGTCCCGAGCGAGCACTCGACTCAGTGCAATGCACCCGGAAGGACGCTCTCGCTCGCCTTTCAAGGAGCGATTCCTAACAGCAGAAGCAGCAGAGGCACAAACTGCACGACGAGAGGGGACAACGTAGAACACGTCTCTGTCCTGGCACATTTTCGTGAGCGATACTTCCCTCCGGGTCTTCGGGCCTTGCGAAGCTCTGTGTACTGCGAGCGCTGCTACTCGCAGCTGAGAAGGACCGTGGAGCTAGCGGCGAATTCGTAGAGCTCTTCGCTGCACTGCGCCGCTCGCAAGCGGCTTCGTTCTTCGCCTTCTGCCGTCCGGCGAGAGCTGAACTCCAGCGGTCAGTTGCAGCTCTGCCCAACAGCGTGTTCTCGGTTCTGCGGGCAAGCACGCCCTCTTGCCTTGGCCGCGAGAGCAAAGTCCCGAGCGAGCACTCGACTCAGTGCAATGCACCCGGAAGGACGCTCTCGCTCGCCTTTCAAGGAGCGATTCCTAACAGCAGAAGCAGCAGAGGCACAAACTGCACGACGAGAGGGGACAACGTAGAACACGTCTCTGTCCTGGCACATTTTCGTGTGCGATACTTCCCTCCGGCTCTTCGGGCCTTGCGAAGCTCTGTGTACTGCGAGCGCTGCTACTCGCAGCTGAGAAGGACCGTGGAGCTAGCGGCGAATTCGGAGAGCTCTTCGCTGCACTGCGCCGCTCGCAAGCGCCTTCGTTCTTCGCCTTCTGCCGTCCGGCGAGAGCTGAACTCCAGCGGTCAGTTGCAGCTCTGCCCAACAGCGTGTTCTCGGTTCTGCGGGCAAGCACGCCCTCTTGCCTTGGCCCCGAGAGCAAAGTCCCGAGCGAGCACTCGACTCAGTGCAATGCACCCGGAAGGACGCTCTCGCTCGCCTTTCAAGGAGCGATTCCTAACAGCAGAAGCAGCAGAGGCACAAACTGCACGACGAGAAGGGACAACGTAGAACACGTCTCTGTCCTGGCACATTTGCGTGTGCGATACTTCCCTCCGGGTCTTCGGGCCTTGCGAAGCTCTGTGTACTGCGAGCGCTGCTACTCGCAGCTGAGAAGGACCGTGGAGCTAGCGGCGAATTCGTAGAGCTCTTCGCTGCACTGCGCCGCTCGCAAGCGGCTTCGTTCTTCGCCTTCTGCCGTCCGGCGAGAGCTGAACTCCAGCGGTCAGTTGCAGCTCTGCCCAACAGCGTGTTCTCGGTTCTGCGGGCAAGCACGCCCTCTTGCCTTGGCCCCGAGAGCAAAGTCCCGAGCGAGCACTCGACTCAGTGCAATGCACCCGGAAGGACGCTCTCGCTCGCCTTTCAAGGAGCGATTCCTAACAGCAGAAGCAGCAGAGGCACAAACTGCACGACGAGAGGGGACAACGTAGAACACGTCTCTGTCCTGGCACATTTTCGTGAGCGATACTTCCCTCCGGGTCTTCGGGCCTTGCGAAGCTCTGTGTACTGCGAGCGCTGCTACTCGCAGCTGAGAAGGACCGTGGAGCTAGCGGCGAATTCGTAGAGCTCTTCGCTGCACTGCGCCGCTCGCAAGCGGCTTCGTTCTTCGCCTTCTGCCGTCCGGCGAGAGCTGAACTCCAGCGGTCAGTTGCAGCTCTGCCCAACAGCGTGTTCTCGGTTCTGCGGGCAAGCACGCCCTCTTGCCTTGGCCGCGAGAGCAAAGTCCCGAGCGAGCACTCGACTCAGTGCAATGCACCCGGAAGGACGCTCTCGCTCGCCTTTCAAGGAGCGATTCCTAACAGCAGAAGCAGCAGAGGCACAAACTGCACGACGAGAGGGGACAACGTAGAACACGTCTCTGTCCTGGCACATTTTCGTGAGCGATACTTCCCTCCGGGTCTTCGGGCCTTGCGAAGCTCTGTGTACTGCGAGCGCTGCTACTCGCAGCTGAGAAGGACCGTGGAGCTAGCGGCGAATTCGTAGAGCTCTTCGCTGCACTGCTCCGCTCGCAAGCGGCTTCGTTCTTCGCCTTCTGCCGTCCGGCGAGAGCTGAACTCCAGCGGTCAGTTGCAGCTCTGCCCAACAGCGTGTTCTCGGTTCTGCGGGCAAGCACGCCCTCTTGCCTTGGCCCCGAGAGCAAAGTCCCGAGCGAGCACTCGACTCAGTGCAATGCACCCGGAAGGACGCTCTCGCTCGCCTTTCAAGGAGCGATTCCTAACAGCAGAAGCAGCAGAGGCACAAACTGCACGACGAGAGGGGACAACGTAGAACACGTCTCTGTCCTGGCACATTTGCGTGTGCGATACTTCCCTCCGGCTCTTCGGGCCTTGCGAAGCTCTGTGTACTGCGAGCGCTGCTACTCGCAGCTGAGAAGGACCGTGGAGCTAGCGGCGAATTCGGAGAGCTCTTCGCTGCACTGCGCCGCTCGCAAGCGGCTTCGTTCTTCGCCTTCTGCCGTCCGGCGAGAGCTGAACTCCAGCGGTCAGTTGCAGCTCTGCCCAACAGCGTGTTCTCGGTTCTGCGGGCAAGCACGCCCTCTTGCCTTGGCCCCGAGAGCAAAGTCCCGAGCGAGCACTCGACTCAGTGCAATGCACCCGGAAGGACGCTCTCGCTCGCCTTTCAAGGAGCGATTCCTAACAGCAGAAGCAGCAGAGGCACAAACTGCACGACGAGAGGGGACAACGTAGAACACGTCTCTGTCCTGGCACATTTTCGTGAGCGATACTTCCCTCCGGGTCTTCGGGCCTTGCGAAGCTCTGTGTACTGCGAGCGCTGCTACTCGCAGCTGAGAAGGACCGTGGAGCTAGCGGCGAATTCGTAGAGCTCTTCGCTGCACTGCGCCGCTCGCAAGCGGCTTCGTTCTTCGCCTTCTGCCGTCCGGCGAGAGCTGAACTCCAGCGGTCAGTTGCAGCTCTGCCCAACAGCGTGTTCTCGGTTCTGCGGGCAAGCACGCCCTCTTGCCTTGGCCGCGAGAGCAAAGTCCCGAGCGAGCACTCGACTCAGTGCAATGCACCCGGAAGGACGCTCTCGCTCGCCTTTCAAGGAGCGATTCCTAACAGCAGAAGCAGCAGAGGCACAAACTGCACGACGAGAGGGGACAACGTAGAACACGTCTCTGTCCTGGCACATTTTCGTGAGCGATACTTCCCTCCGGGTCTTCGGGCCTTGCGAAGCTCTGTGTACTGCGAGCGCTGCTACTCGCAGCTGAGAAGGACCGTGGAGCTAGCGGCGAATTCGTAGAGCTCTTCGCTGCACTGCGCCGCTCGCAAGCGGCTTCGTTCTTCGCCTTCTGCCGTCCGGCGAGAGCTGAACTCCAGCGGTCAGTTGCAGCTCTGCCCAACAGCGTGTTCTCGGTTCTGCGGGCAAGCACGCCCTCTTGCCTTGGCCGCGAGAGCAAAGTCCCGAGCGAGCTCTCGACTCAGTGCAATGCACCCGGAAGGACGCTCTCGCTCGCCTTTCAAGGAGCGATTCCTAACAGCAGAAGCAGCAGAGGCACAAACTGCACGACGAGAAGGGACAACGTAGAACACGTCTCTGTCCTGGCACATTTTCGTGTGCGATACTTCCCTCCGGGTCTTCGGTTCTTGCGAAGCTCTGTGTACTGCGAGCGCTGCTACTCGCAGCTGAGAAGGACCGTGGAGCTAGCGGCGAATTCGGAGAGCTCTTCGCTGCACTGCGCCGCTCGCAAGCGGCTTCGTTCTTCGCCTTCTGCCGTCCGGCGAGAGCTGAACTCCAGCGGTCAGTTGCAGCTCTGCCCAACAGCGTGTTCTCGGTTCTGCGGGCAAGCACGCCCTCTTGCCTTGGCCCCGAGAGCAAAGTCCCGAGCGAGCACTCGACTCAGTGCAATGCACCCGGAAGGACGCTCTCGCTCGCCTTTCAAGGAGCGATTCCTAACAGCAGAAGCAGCAGAGGCACAAACTGCACGACGAGAGGGGACAACGTAGAACACGTCTCTGTCCTGGCACATTTGCGTGTGCGATACTTCCCTCCGGCTCTTCGGGCCTTGCGAAGCTCTGTGTACTGCGAGCGCTGCTACTCGCAGCTGAGAAGGACCGTGGAGCTAGCGGCGAATTCGGAGAGCTCTTCGCTGCACTGCGCCGCTCGCAAGCGGCTTCGTTCTTCGCCTTCTGCCGTCCGGCGAGAGCTGAACTCCAGCGGTCAGTTGCAGCTCTGCCCAACAGCGTGTTCTCGGTTCTGCGGGCAAGCACGCCCTCTTGCCTTGGCCCCGAGAGCAAAGTCCCGAGCGAGCACTCGACTCAGTGCAATGCACCCGGAAGGACGCTCTCGCTCGCCTTTCAAGGAGCGATTCCTAACAGCAGAAGCAGCAGAGGCACAAACTGCATGACGAGAAGGGACAACGTAGAACACGTCTCTGTCCTGGCACATTTGCGTGTGCGATACTTCCCTCCGGCTCTTCGGGCCTTGCGAAGCTCTGTGTACTGCGAGCGCTGCTACTCGCAGCTGAGAAGGACCGTGGAGCTAGCGGCGAATTCGTAGAGCTCTTCGCTGCACTGCGCCGCTCGCAAGCGGCTTCGTTCTTCGCCTTCTGCCGTCCGGCGAGAGCTGAACTCCAGCGGTCAGTTGCAGCTCTGCCCAACAGCGTGTTCTCGGTTCTGCGGGCAAGCACGCCCTCTTGCCTTGGCCCCGAGAGCAAAGTCCCGAGCGAGCACTCGACTCAGTGCAATGCACCCGGAAGGACGCTCTCGCTCGCCTTTCAAGGAGCGATTCCTAACAGCAGAAGCAGCAGAGGCACAAACTGCACGACGAGAGGGGACAACGTAGAACACGTCTCTGTCCTGGCACATTTTCGTGAGCGATACTTCCCTCCGGGTCTTCGGGCCTTGCGAAGCTCTGTGTACTGCGAGCGCTGCTACTCGCAGCTGAGAAGGACCGTGGAGCTAGCGGCGAATTCGTAGAGCTCTTCGCTGCACTGCGCCGCTCGCAAGCGGCTTCGTTCTTCGCCTTCTGCCGTCCGGCGAGAGCTGAACTCCAGCGGTCAGTTGCAGCTCTGCCCAACAGCGTGTTCTCGGTTCTGCGGGCAAGCACGCCCTCTTGCCTTGGCCGCGAGAGCAAAGTCCCGAGCGAGCACTCGACTCAGTGCAATGCACCCGGAAGGACGCTCTCGCTCGCCTTTCAAGGAGCGATTCCTAACAGCAGAAGCAGCAGAGGCACAAACTGCACGACGAGAGGGGACAACGTAGAACACGTCTCTGTCCTGGCACATTTTCGTGTGCGATACTTCCCTCCGGCTCTTCGGGCCTTGCGAAGCTCTGTGTACTGCGAGCGCTGCTACTCGCAGCTGAGAAGGACCGTGGAGCTAGCGGCGAATTCGGAGAGCTCTTCGCTGCACTGCGCCGCTCGCAAGCGCCTTCGTTCTTCGCCTTCTGCCGTCCGGCGAGAGCTGAACTCCAGCGGTCAGTTGCAGCTCTGCCCAACAGCGTGTTCTCGGTTCTGCGGGCAAGCACGCCCTCTTGCCTTGGCCCCGAGAGCAAAGTCCCGAGCGAGCACTCGACTCAGTGCAATGCACCCGGAAGGACGCTCTCGCTCGCCTTTCAAGGAGCGATTCCTAACAGCAGAAGCAGCAGAGGCACAAACTGCACGACGAGAAGGGACAACGTAGAACACGTCTCTGTCCTGGCACATTTGCGTGTGCGATACTTCCCTCCGGCTCTTCGGGCCTTGCGAAGCTCTGTGTACTGCGAGCGCTGCTACTCGCAGCTGAGAAGGACCGTGGAGCTAGCGGCGAATTCGGAGAGCTCTTCGCTGCACTGCGCCGCTCGCAAGCGGCTTCGTTCTTCGCCTTCTGCCGTCCGGCGAGAGCTGAACTCCAGCGGTCAGTTGCAGCTCTGCCCAACAGCGTGTTCTCGGTTCTGCGGGCAAGCACGCCCTCTTGCCTTGGCCCCGAGAGCAAAGTCCCGAGCGAGCACTCGACTCAGTGCAATGCACCCGGAAGGACGCTCTCGCTCGCCTTTCAAGGAGCGATTCCTAACAGCAGAAGCAGCAGAGGCACAAACTGCACGACGAGAGGGGACAACGTAGAACACGTCTCTGTCCTGGCACATTTTCGTGAGCGATACTTCCCTCCGGGTCTTCGGGCCTTGCGAAGCTCTGTGTACTGCGAGCGCTGCTACTCGCAGCTGAGAAGGACCGTGGAGCTAGCGGCGAATTCGTAGAGCTCTTCGCTGCACTGCGCCGCTCGCAAGCGGCTTCGTTCTTCGCCTTCTGCCGTCCGGCGAGAGCTGAACTCCAGCGGTCAGTTGCAGCTCTGCCCAACAGCGTGTTCTCGGTTCTGCGGGCAAGCACGCCCTCTTGCCTTGGCCGCGAGAGCAAAGTCCCGAGCGAGCACTCGACTCAGTGCAATGCACCCGGAAGGACGCTCTCGCTCGCCTTTCAAGGAGCGATTCCTAACAGCAGAAGCAGCAGAGGCACAAACTGCACGACGAGAGGGGACAACGTAGAACACGTCTCTGTCCTGGCACATTTTCGTGAGCGATACTTCCCTCCGGGTCTTCGGGCCTTGCGAAGCTCTGTGTACTGCGAGCGCTGCTACTCGCAGCTGAGAAGGACCGTGGAGCTAGCGGCGAATTCGTAGAGCTCTTCGCTGCACTGCTCCGCTCGCAAGCGGCTTCGTTCTTCGCCTTCTGCCGTCCGGCGAGAGCTGAACTCCAGCGGTCAGTTGCAGCTCTGCCCAACAGCGTGTTCTCGGTTCTGCGGGCAAGCACGCCCTCTTGCCTTGGCCCCGAGAGCAAAGTCCCGAGCGAGCACTCGACTCAGTGCAATGCACCCGGAAGGACGCTCTCGCTCGCCTTTCAAGGAGCGATTCCTAACAGCAGAAGCAGCAGAGGCACAAACTGCACGACGAGAGGGGACAACGTAGAACACGTCTCTGTCCTGGCACATTTGCGTGTGCGATACTTCCCTCCGGCTCTTCGGGCCTTGCGAAGCTCTGTGTACTGCGAGCGCTGCTACTCGCAGCTGAGAAGGACCGTGGAGCTAGCGGCGAATTCGGAGAGCTCTTCGCTGCACTGCGCCGCTCGCAAGCGGCTTCGTTCTTCGCCTTCTGCCGTCCGGCGAGAGCTGAACTCCAGCGGTCAGTTGCAGCTCTGCCCAACAGCGTGTTCTCGGTTCTGCGGGCAAGCACGCCCTCTTGCCTTGGCCCCGAGAGCAAAGTCCCGAGCGAGCACTCGACTCAGTGCAATGCACCCGGAAGGACGCTCTCGCTCGCCTTTCAAGGAGCGATTCCTAACAGCAGAAGCAGCAGAGGCACAAACTGCACGACGAGAGGGGACAACGTAGAACACGTCTCTGTCCTGGCACATTTTCGTGAGCGATACTTCCCTCCGGGTCTTCGGGCCTTGCGAAGCTCTGTGTACTGCGAGCGCTGCTACTCGCAGCTGAGAAGGACCGTGGAGCTAGCGGCGAATTCGTAGAGCTCTTCGCTGCACTGCGCCGCTCGCAAGCGGCTTCGTTCTTCGCCTTCTGCCGTCCGGCGAGAGCTGAACTCCAGCGGTCAGTTGCAGCTCTGCCCAACAGCGTGTTCTCGGTTCTGCGGGCAAGCACGCCCTCTTGCCTTGGCCGCGAGAGCAAAGTCCCGAGCGAGCACTCGACTCAGTGCAATGCACCCGGAAGGACGCTCTCGCTCGCCTTTCAAGGAGCGATTCCTAACAGCAGAAGCAGCAGAGGCACAAACTGCACGACGAGAGGGGACAACGTAGAACACGTCTCTGTCCTGGCACATTTTCGTGTGCGATACTTCCCTCCGGGTCTTCGGGCCTTGCGAAGCTCTGTGTACTGCGAGCGCTGCTACTCGCAGCTGAGAAGGACCGTGGAGCTAGCGGCGAATTCGTAGAGCTCTTCGCTGCACTGCGCCGCTCGCAAGCGGCTTCGTTCTTCGCCTTCTGCCGTCCGGCGAGAGCTGAACTCCAGCGGTCAGTTGCAGCTCTGCCCAACAGCGTGTTCTCGGTTCTGCGGGCAAGCACGCCCTCTTGCCTTGGCCGCGAGAGCAAAGTCCCGAGCGAGCTCTCGACTCAGTGCAATGCACCCGGAAGGACGCTCTCGCTCGCCTTTCAAGGAGCGATTCCTAACAGCAGAAGCAGCAGAGGCACAAACTGCACGACGAGAAGGGACAACGTAGAACACGTCTCTGTCCTGGCACATTTTCGTGTGCGATACTTCCCTCCGGGTCTTCGGTTCTTGCGAAGCTCTGTGTACTGCGAGCGCTGCTACTCGCAGCTGAGAAGGACCGTGGAGCTAGCGGCGAATTCGGAGAGCTCTTCGCTGCACTGCGCCGCTCGCAAGCGGCTTCGTTCTTCGCCTTCTGCCGTCCGGCGAGAGCTGAACTCCAGCGGTCAGTTGCAGCTCTGCCCAACAGCGTGTTCTCGGTTCTGCGGGCAAGCACGCCCTCTTGCCTTGGCCCCGAGAGCAAAGTCCCGAGCGAGCACTCGACTCAGTGCAATGCACCCGGAAGGACGCTCTCGCTCGCCTTTCAAGGAGCGATTCCTAACAGCAGAAGCAGCAGAGGCACAAACTGCACGACGAGAGGGGACAACGTAGAACACGTCTCTGTCCTGGCACATTTGCGTGTGCGATACTTCCCTCCGGCTCTTCGGGCCTTGCGAAGCTCTGTGTACTGCGAGCGCTGCTACTCGCAGCTGAGAAGGACCGTGGAGCTAGCGGCGAATTCGGAGAGCTCTTCGCTGCACTGCGCCGCTCGCAAGCGGCTTCGTTCTTCGCCTTCTGCCGTCCGGCGAGAGCTGAACTCCAGCGGTCAGTTGCAGCTCTGCCCAACAGCGTGTTCTCGGTTCTGCGGGCAAGCACGCCCTCTTGCCTTGGCCCCGAGAGCAAAGTCCCGAGCGAGCACTCGACTCAGTGCAATGCACCCGGAAGGACGCTCTCGCTCGCCTTTCAAGGAGCGATTCCTAACAGCAGAAGCAGCAGAGGCACAAACTGCATGACGAGAAGGGACAACGTAGAACACGTCTCTGTCCTGGCACATTTTCGTGTGCGATACTTCCCTCCGGGTCTTCGGTTCTTGCGAAGCTCTGTGTACTGCGAGCGCTGCTACTCGCAGCTGAGAAGGACCGTGGAGCTAGCGGCGAATTCGGAGAGCTCTTCGCTGCACTGCGCCGCTCGCAAGCGCCTTCGTTCTTCGCCTTCTGCCGTCCGGCGAGAGCTGAACTCCAGCGGTCAGTTGCAGCTCTGCCCAACAGCGTGTTCTCGGTTCTGCGGGCAAGCACGCCCTCTTGCCTTGGCCCCGAGAGCAAAGTCCCGAGCGAGCACTCGACTCAGTGCAATGCACCCGGAAGGACGCTCTCGCTCGCCTTTCAAGGAGCGATTCCTAACAGCAGAAGCAGCAGAGGCACAAACTGCACGACGAGAGGGGACACCGTAGAACACGTCTCTGTCCTGGCACATTTGCGTGTGCGATACTTCCCTCCGGCTCTTCGGGCCTTGCGAAGCTCTGTGTACTGCGAGAGCTGCTACTCGCAGCTGAGAAGGACCGTGGAGCTAGCGGCGAATTCGGAGAGCTCTTCGCTGCACTGCGCCGCTCGCAAGCGGCTTCGTTCTTCGCCTTCTGCCGTCCGGCGAGAGCTGAACTCCAGCGGTCAGTTGCAGCTCTGCCCAACAGCGTGTTCTCGGTTCTGCGGGCAAGCACGCCCTCTTGCCTTGGCCCCGAGAGCAAAGTCCCGAGCGAGCACTCGACTCAGTGCAATGCACCCGGAAGGACGCTCTCGCTCGCCTTTCAAGGAGCGATTCCTAACAGCAGAAGCAGCAGAGGCACAAACTGCACGACGAGAGGGGACAACGTAGAACACGTCTCTGTCCTGGCATATTTTCGTGAGCGATACTTCCCTCCGGGTCTTCGGGCCTTGCGAAGCTCTGTGTACTGCGAGCGCTGCTACTCGCAGCTGAGAAGGACCGTGGAGCTAGCGGCGAATTCGGAGAGCTCTTCGCTGCACTGCGCCGCTCGCAAGCGGCTTCCTTCTTCGCCTTCTGCCGTCCGGCGAGAGCTGAACTCCAGCGGTCAGTTGCAGCTCTGCCCAACAGCGTGTTCTCGGTTCTGCGGGCAAGCACGCCCTCTTGCCTTGGCCGCGAGAGCAAAGTCCCGAGCGAGCACTCGACTCAGTGCAATGCACCCGGAAGGACGCTCTCGCTCGCCTTTCAAGGAGCGATTCCTAACAGCAGAAGCAGCAGAGGCACAAACTGCACGACGAGAGGGGACAACGTAGAACACGTCTCTGTCCTGGCACATTTGCGTGTGCGATACTTCCCTCCGGCTCTTCGGGCCTTGCGAAGCTCTGTGTACTGCGAGCGCTGCTACTCGCAGCTGAGAAGGACCGTGGAGCTAGCGGCGAATTCGGAGAGCTCTTCGCTGCACTGCGCCGCTCGCAAGCGCCTTCGTTCTTCGCCTTCTGCCGTCCGGCGAGAGCTGAACTCCAGCGGTCAGTTGCAGCTCTGCCCAACAGCGTGTTCTCGGTTCTGCGGGCAAGCACGCCCTCTTGCCTTGGCCCCGAGAGCAAAGTCCCGAGCGAGCACTCGACTCAGTGCAATGCACCCGGAAGGACGCTCTCGCTCGCCTTTCAAGGAGCGATTCCTAACAGCAGAAGCAGCAGAGGCACAAACTGCACGACGAGAAGGGACAACGTAGAACACGTCTCTGTCCTGGCACATTTGCGTGTGCGATACTTCCCTCCGGCTCTTCGGGCCTTGCGAAGCTCTGTGTACTGCGAGCGCTGCTACTCGCAGCTGAGAAGGACCGTGGAGCTAGCGGCGAATTCGGAGAGCTCTTCGCTGCACTGCGCCGCTCGCAAGCGGCTTCGTTCTTCGCCTTCTGCCGTCCGGCGAGAGCTGAACTCCAGCGGTCAGTTGCAGCTCTGCCCAACAGCGTGTTCTCGGTTCTGCGGGCAAGCACGCCCTCTTGCCTTGGCCCCGAGAGCAAAGTCCCGAGCGAGCACTCGACTCAGTGCAATGCACCCGGAAGGACGCTCTCGCTCGCCTTTCAAGGAGCGATTCCTAACAGCAGAAGCAGCAGAGGCACAAACTGCACGACGAGAGGGGACACCGTAGAACACGTCTCTGTCCTGGCACATTTTCGTGAGCGATACTTCCCTCCGGGTCTTCGGGCCTTGCGAAGCTCTGTGTACTGCGAGCGCTGCTACTCGCAGCTGAGAAGGACCGTGGAGCTAGCGGCGAATTCGGAGAGCTCTTCGCTGCACTGCGCCGCTCGCAAGCGGCTTCGTTCTTCGCCTTCTGCCGTCCGGCGAGAGCTGAACTCCAGCGGTCAGTTGCAGCTCTGCCCAACAGCGTGTTCTCGGTTCTGCGGGCAAGCACGCCCTCTTGCCTTGGCCGCGAGAGCAAAGTCCCGAGCGAGCACTCGACTCAGTGCAATGCACCCGGAAGGACGCTCTCGCTCGCCTTTCAAGGAGCGATTCCTAACAGCAGAAGCAGCAGAGGCACAAACTGCACGACGAGAGGGGACAACGTAGAACACGTCTCTGTCCTGGCACATTTTCGTGAGCGATACTTCCCTCCGGGTCTTCGGGCCTTGCGAAGCTCTGTGTACTGCGAGCGCTGCTACTCGCAGCTGAGAAGGACCGTGGAGCTAGCGGCGAATTCGGAGAGCTCTTCGCTGCACTGCGCCGCTCGCAAGCGGCTTCGTTCTTCGCCTTCTGCCGTCCGGCGAGAGCTGAACTCCAGCGGTCCGTTGCAGCTCTGCCCAACAGCGTGTTCTCGGTTCTGCGGGCAAGCACGCCCTCTTGCCTTGGCCCCGAGAGCAAAGTCCCGAGCGAGCACTCGACTCAGTGCAATGCACCCGGAAGGACGCTCTCGCTCGCCTTTCAAGGAGCGATTCCTAACAGCAGAAGCAGCAGAGGCACAAACTGCACGACGAGAGGGGACAACGTAGAACACGTCTCTGTCCTGGCACATTTTCGTGAGCGATACTTCCCTCCGGGTCTTCGGGCCTTGCGAAGCTCTGTGTACTGCGAGCGCTGCTACTCGCAGCTGAGAAGGACCGTGGAGCTAGCGGCGAATTCGTAGAGCTCTTCGCTGCACTGCGCCGCTCGCAAGCGGCTTCGTTCTTCGCCTTCTGCCGTCCGGCGAGAGCTGAACTCCAGCGGTCAGTTGCAGCTCTGCCCAACAGCGTGTTCTCGGTTCTGCGGGCAAGCACGCCCTCTTGCCTTGGCCGCGAGAGCAAAGTCCCGAGCGAGCACTCGACTCAGTGCAATGCACCCGGAAGGACGCTCTCGCTCGCCTTTCAAGGAGCGATTCCTAACAGCAGAAGCAGCAGAGGCACAAACTGCACGACGAGAGGGGACAACGTAGAACACGTCTCTGTCCTGGCACATTTGCGTGTGCGATACTTCCCTCCGGCTCTTCGGGCCTTGCGAAGCTCTGTGTACTGCGAGCGCTGCTACTCGCAGCTGAGAAGGACCGTGGAGCTAGCGGCGAATTCGGAGAGCTCTTCGCTGCACTGCGCCGCTCGCAAGCGCCTTCGTTCTTCGCCTTCTGCCGTCCGGCGAGAGCTGAACTCCAGCGGTCAGTTGCAGCTCTGCCCAACAGCGTGTTCTCAGTTCTGCGGGCAAGCACGCCCTCTTGCCTTGGCCGCGAGAGCAAAGTCCCGAGCGAGCACTCGACTCAGTGCAATGCACCCGGAAGGACGCTCTCGCTCGCCTTTCAAGGAGCGATTCCTAACAGCAGAAGCAGCAGAGGCACAAACTGCACGACGAGAGGGGACAACGTAGAACACGTCTCTGTCCTGGCACATTTGCGTGTGCGATACTTCCCTCCGGCTCTTCGGGCCTTGCGAAGCTCTGTGTACTGCGAGCGCTGCTACTCGCAGCTGAGAAGGACCGTGGAGCTAGCGGCGAATTCGGAGAGCTCTTCGCTGCACTGCGCCGCTCGCAAGCGGCTTCGTTCTTCGCCTTCTGCCGTCCGGCGAGAGCTGAACTCCAGCGGTCAGTTGCAGCTCTGCCCAACAGCGTGTTCTCGGTTCTGCGGGCAAGCACGCCCTCTTGCCTTGGCCCCGAGAGCAAAGTCCCGAGCGAGCACTCGACTCAGTGCAATGCACCCGGAAGGACGCTCTCGCTCGCCTTTCAAGGAGCGATTCCTAACAGCAGAAGCAGCAGAGGCACAAACTGCATGACGAGAAGGGACAACGTAGAACACGTCTCTGTCCTGGCACATTTTCGTGTGCGATACTTCCCTCCGGGTCTTCGGTTCTTGCGAAGCTCTGTGTACTGCGAGCGCTGCTACTCGCAGCTGAGAAGGACCGTGGAGCTAGCGGCGAATTCGGAGAGCTCTTCGCTGCACTGCGCCGCTCGCAAGCGGCTTCGTTCTTCGCCTTCTGCCGTCCGGCGAGAGCTGAACTCCAGCGGTCAGTTGCAGCTCTGCCCAACAGCGTGTTCTCGGTTCTGCGGGCAAGCACGCCCTCTTGCCTTGGCCCCGAGAGCAAAGTCCCGAGCGAGCACTCGACTCAGTGCAATGCACCCGGAAGGACGCTCTCGCTCGCCTTTCAAGGAGCGATTCCTAACAGCAGAAGCAGCAGAGGCACAAACTGCACGACGAGAGGGGACAACGTAGAACACGTCTCTGTCCTGGCACATTTTCGTGTGCGATACTTCCCTCCGGGTCTTCGGGCCTTGCGAAGCTCTGTGTACTGCGAGCGCTGCTACTCGCAGCTGAGAAGGACCGTGGAGCTAGCGGCGAATTCGGAGAGCTCTTCGCTGCACTGCGCCGCTCGCAAGCGCCTTCGTTCTTCGCCTTCTGCCGTCCGGGGAGAGCTGAACTCCAGCGGTCAGTTGCAGCTCTGCCCAACAGCGTGTTCTCGGTTCTGCGGGCAAGCACGCCCTCTTGCCTTGGCCCCGAGAGCAAAGTCCCGAGCGAGCTCTCGACTCAGTGCAATGCACCCGGAAGGACGCTCTCGCTCGCCTTTCAAGGAGCGATTCCTAACAGCAGAAGCAGCAGAGGCACAAACTGCATGACGAGAAGGGACAACGTAGAACACGTCTCTGTCCTGGCACATTTTCGTGTGCGATACTTCCCTCCGGGTCTTCGGGCCTTGCGAAGCTCTGTGTACTGCGAGCGCTGCTACTCGCAGCTGAGAAGGACCGTGGAGCTAGCGGCGAATTCGGAGAGCTCTTCGCTGCACTGCGCCGCTCGCAAGCGGCTTCGTTCTTCGCCTTCTGCCGTCCGGCGAGAGCTGAACTCCAGCGGTCAGTTGCAGCTCTGCCCAACAGCGTGTTCTCGGTTCTGCGGGCAAGCACGCCCTCTTGCCTTGGCCCCGAGAGCAAAGTCCCGAGCGAGCACTCGACTCAGTGCAATGCACCCGGAAGGACGCTCTCGCTCGCCTTTCAAGGAGCGATTCCTAACAGCAGAAGCAGCAGAGGCACAAACTGCACGACGAGAGGGGACAACGTAGAACACGTCTCTGTCCTGGCACATTTTCGTGAGCGATACTTCCCTCCGGCTCTTCGGGCCTTGCGAAGCTCTGTGTACTGCGAGCGCTGCTACTCGCAGCTGAGAAGGACCGTGGAGCTAGCGGCGAATTCGTAGAGCTCTTCGCTGCACTGCGCCGCTCGCAAGCGGCTTCGTTCTTCGCCTTCTGCCGTCCGGCGAGAGCTGAACTCCAGCGGTCAGTTGCAGCTCTGCCCAACAGCGTGTTCTCGGTTCTGCGGGCAAGCACGCCCTCTTGCCTTGGCCCCGAGAGCAAAGTCCCGAGCGAGCACTCGACTCAGTGCAATGCACCCGGAAGGACGCTCTCGCTCGCCTTTCAAGGAGCGATTCCTAACAGCAGAAGCAGCAGAGGCACAAACTGCACGACGAGAGGGGACAACGTAGAACACGTCTCTGTCCTGGCACATTTGCGTGTGCGATACTTCCCTCCGGCTCTTCGGGCCTTGCGAAGCTCTGTGTACTGCGAGCGCTGCTACTCGCAGCTGAGAAGGACCGTGGAGCTAGCGGCGAATTCGGAGAGCTCTTCGCTGCACTGCGCCGCTCGCAAGCGGCTTCGTTCTTCGCCTTCTGCCGTCCGGCGAGAGCTGAACTCCAGCGGTCAGTTGCAGCTCTGCCCAACAGCGTGTTCTCGGTTCTGCGGGCAAGCACGCCCTCTTGCCTTGGCCCCGAGAGCAAAGTCCCGAGCGAGCACTCGACTCAGTGCAATGCACCCGGAAGGACGCTCTCGCTCGCCTTTCAAGGAGCGATTCCTAACAGCAGAAGCAGCAGAGGCACAAACTGCACGACGAGAGGGGACAACGTAGAACACGTCTCTGTCCTGGCACATTTTCGTGAGCGATACTTCCCTCCGGCTCTTCGGGCCTTGCGAAGCTCTGTGTACTGCGAGCGCTGCTACTCGCAGCTGAGAAGGACCGTGGAGCTAGCGGCGAATTCGTAGAGCTCTTCGCTGCACTGCGCCGCTCGCAAGCGGCTTCGTTCTTCGCCTTCTGCCGTCCGGCGAGAGCTGAACTCCAGCGGTCAGTTGCAGCTCTGCCCAACAGCGTGTTCTCGGTTCTGCGGGCAAGCACGCCCTCTTGCCTTGGCCCCGAGAGCAAAGTCCCGAGCGAGCACTCGACTCAGTGCAATGCACCCGGAAGGACGCTCTCGCTCGCCTTTCAAGGAGCGATTCCTAACAGCAGAAGCAGCAGAGGCACAAACTGCACGACGAGAAGGGACAACGTAGAACACGTCTCTGTCCTGGCACATTTGCGTGTGCGATACTTCCCTCCGGCTCTTCGGGCCTTGCGAAGCTCTGTGTACTGCGAGCGCTGCTACTCGCAGCTGAGAAGGACCGTGGAGCTAGCGGCGAATTCGGAGAGCTCTTCGCTGCACTGCGCCGCTCGCAAGCGGCTTCGTTCTTCGCCTTCTGCCGTCCGGCGAGAGCTGAACTCCAGCGGTCAGTTGCAGCTCTGCCCAACAGCGTGTTCTCGGTTCTGCGGGCAAGCACGCCCTCTTGCCTTGGCCCCGAGAGCAAAGTCCCGAGCGAGCACTCGACTCAGTGCAATGCACCCGGAAGGACGCTCTCGCTCGCCTTTCAAGGAGCGATTCCTAACAGCAGAAGCAGCAGAGGCACAAACTGCACGACGAGAGGGGACACCGTAGAACACGTCTCTGTCCTGGCACATTTTCGTGAGCGATACTTCCCTCCGGGTCTTCGGGCCTTGCGAAGCTCTGTGTACTGCGAGCGCTGCTACTCGCAGCTGAGAAGGACCGTGGAGCTAGCGGCGAATTCGGAGAGCTCTTCGCTGCACTGCGCCGCTCGCAAGCGGCTTCGTTCTTCGCCTTCTGCCGTCCGGCGAGAGCTGAACTCCAGCGGTCAGTTGCAGCTCTGCCCAACAGCGTGTTCTCGGTTCTGCGGGCAAGCACGCCCTCTTGCCTTGGCCGCGAGAGCAAAGTCCCGAGCGAGCACTCGACTCAGTGCAATGCACCCGGAAGGACGCTCTCGCTCGCCTTTCAAGGAGCGATTCCTAACAGCAGAAGCAGCAGAGGCACAAACTGCACGACGAGAGGGGACAACGTAGAACACGTCTCTGTCCTGGCACATTTTCGTGAGCGATACTTCCCTCCGGGTCTTCGGGCCTTGCGAAGCTCTGTGTACTGCGAGCGCTGCTACTCGCAGCTGAGAAGGACCGTGGAGCTAGCGGCGAATTCGGAGAGCTCTTCGCTGCACTGCGCCGCTCGCAAGCGGCTTCGTTCTTCGCCTTCTGCCGTCCGGCGAGAGCTGAACTCCAGCGGTCCGTTGCAGCTCTGCCCAACAGCGTGTTCTCGGTTCTGCGGGCAAGCACGCCCTCTTGCCTTGGCCCCGAGAGCAAAGTCCCGAGCGAGCACTCGACTCAGTGCAATGCACCCGGAAGGACGCTCTCGCTCGCCTTTCAAGGAGCGATTCCTAACAGCAGAAGCAGCAGAGGCACAAACTGCACGACGAGAGGGGACAACGTAGAACACGTCTCTGTCCTGGCACATTTTCGTGAGCGATACTTCCCTCCGGGTCTTCGGGCCTTGCGAAGCTCTGTGTACTGCGAGCGCTGCTACTCGCAGCTGAGAAGGACCGTGGAGCTAGCGGCGAATTCGTAGAGCTCTTCGCTGCACTGCGCCGCTCGCAAGCGGCTTCGTTCTTCGCCTTCTGCCGTCCGGCGAGAGCTGAACTCCAGCGGTCAGTTGCAGCTCTGCCCAACAGCGTGTTCTCGGTTCTGCGGGCAAGCACGCCCTCTTGCCTTGGCCGCGAGAGCAAAGTCCCGAGCGAGCACTCGACTCAGTGCAATGCACCCGGAAGGACGCTCTCGCTCGCCTTTCAAGGAGCGATTCCTAACAGCAGAAGCAGCAGAGGCACAAACTGCACGACGAGAGGGGACAACGTAGAACACGTCTCTGTCCTGGCACATTTGCGTGTGCGATACTTCCCTCCGGCTCTTCGGGCCTTGCGAAGCTCTGTGTACTGCGAGCGCTGCTACTCGCAGCTGAGAAGGACCGTGGAGCTAGCGGCGAATTCGGAGAGCTCTTCGCTGCACTGCGCCGCTCGCAAGCGCCTTCGTTCTTCGCCTTCTGCCGTCCGGCGAGAGCTGAACTCCAGCGGTCAGTTGCAGCTCTGCCCAACAGCGTGTTCTCAGTTCTGCGGGCAAGCACGCCCTCTTGCCTTGGCCCCGAGAGCAAAGTCCCGAGCGAGCACTCGACTCAGTGCAATGCACCCGGAAGGACGCTCTCGCTCGCCTTTCAAGGAGCGATTCCTAACAGCAGAAGCAGCAGAGGCACAAACTGCACGACGAGAGGGGACAACGTAGAACACGTCTCTGTCCTGGCACATTTGCGTGTGCGATACTTCCCTCCGGCTCTTCGGGCCTTGCGAAGCTCTGTGTACTGCGAGCGCTGATACTCGCAGCTGAGAAGGACCGTGGAGCTAGCGGCGAATTCGGAGAGCTCTTCGCTGCACTGCGCCGCTCGCAAGCGGCTTCGTTCTTCGCCTTCTGCCGTCCGGCGAGAGCTGAACTCCAGCGGTCCGTTGCAGCTCTGCCCAACAGCGTGTTCTCGGTTCTGCGGGCAAGCACGCCCTCTTGCCTTGGCCCCGAGAGCAAAGTCCCGAGCGAGCTCTCGACTCAGTGCAATGCACCCGGAAGGACGCTCTCG
>NW_028275932.1:0-41948 GCF_052056855.1 Sturnus vulgaris
TTCCCTCCGGCTCTTCGGGCCTTGCGAAGCTCTGTGTACTGCGAGCGCTGCTACTCGCAGCTGAGAAGGACCGTGGAGCTAGCGGCGAATTCGTAGAGCTCTTCGCTGCACTGCGCCGCTCGCAAGCGGCTTCGTTCTTCGCCTTCTGCCGTCCGGCGAGAGCTGAACTCCAGCGGTCAGTTGCAGCTCTGCCCAACAGCGTGCTCTCGGTTCTGCGGGCAAGCACGCCCTCTTGCCTTGGCCCCGAGAGCAAAGTCCCGAGCGAGCACTCGACTCAGTGCAATGCACCCGGAAGGACGCTCTCGCTCGCCTTTCAAGGAGCGATTCCTAACAGCAGAAGCAGCAGAGGCACAAACTGCACGACGAGAGGGGACAACGTAGAACACGTCTCTGTCCTGGCACATTTGCGTGTGCGATACTTCCCTCCGGCTCTTCGGGCCTTGCGAAGCTCTGTGTACTGCGAGCGCTGCTACTCGCAGCTGAGAAGGACCGTGGAGCTAGCGGCGAATTCGGAGAGCTCTTCGCTGCACTGCGCCGCTCGCAAGCGGCTTCGTTCTTCGCCTTCTGCCGTCCGGCGAGAGCTGAACTTCAGCGGTCAGTTGCAGCTCTGCCCAACAGCGTGTTCTCGGTTCTGCGGGCAAGCACGCCCTCTTGCCTTGGCCGCGAGAGCAAAGTCCCGAGCGAGCACTCGACTCAGTGCAATGCACCCGGAAGGACGCTCTCGCTCGCCTTTCAAGGAGCGATTCCTAACAGCAGAAGCAGCAGAGGCACAAACTGCACGACGAGAGGGGACAACGTAGAACACGTCTCTGTCCTGGCACATTTGCGTGTGCGATACTTCCCTCCGGCTCTTCGGGCCTTGCGAAGCTCTGTGTACTGCGAGCGCTGCTACTCGCAGCTGAGAAGGACCGTGGAGCTAGCGGCGAATTCGGAGAGCTCTTCGCTGCACTGCGCCGCTCGCAAGCGGCTTCGTTCTTCGCCTTCTGCCGTCCGGCGAGAGCTGAACTCCAGCGGTCAGTTGCAGCTCTGCCCAACAGCGTGTTCTCGGTTCTGCGGGCAAGCACGCCCTCTTGCCTTGGCCCCGAGAGCAAAGTCCCGAGCGAGCACTCGACTCAGTGCAATGCACCCGGAAGGACGCTCTCGCTCGCCTTTCAAGGAGCGATTCCTAACAGCAGAAGCAGCAGAGGCACAAACTGCACGACGAGAGGGGACAACGTAGAACACGTCTCTGTCCTGGCACATTTGGCGTGTGCGATACTTCCCTCCGGCTCTTCGGGCCTTGCGAAGCTCTGTGTACTGCGAGCGCTGCTACTCGCAGCTGAGAAGGACCGTGGAGCTAGCGGCGAATTCGGAGAGCTCTTCGCTGCACTGCGCCGCTCGCAAGCGGCTTCGTTCTTCGCCTTCTGCCGTCCGGCGAGAGCTGAACTCCAGCGGTCAGTTGCAGCTCTGCCCAACAGCGTGTTCTCGGTTCTGCGGGCAAGCACGCCCTCTTGCCTTGGCCCGAGAGCAAAGTCCCGAGCGAGCACTCGACTCAGTGCAATGCACCCGGAAGGACGCTCTCGCTCGCCTTTCAAAGAGCGATTCCTAACAGCAGAAGCAGCAGAGGCACAAACTGCACGACGAGAGGGGACAACGTAGAACACGTCTCTGTCCTGGCACATTTGCGTGTGCGATACTTCCCTCCGGGTCTTCGGGCCTTGCGAAGCTCTGTGTACTGCGAGCGCTGCTACTCGCAGCTGAGAAGGACCGTGGAGCTAGCGGCGAATTCGGAGAGCTCTTCGCTGCACTGCGCCGCTCGCAAGCGGCTTCGTTCTTCGCCTTCTGCCGTCCGGCGAGAGCTGAACTCCAGCGGTCAGTTGCAGCTCTGCCCAACAGCGTGTTCTCGGTTCTGCGGGCAAGCACGCCCTCTTGCCTTGGCCCCGAGAGCAAAGTCCCGAGCGAGCACTCGACTCAGTGCAATGCACCCGGAAGGACGCTCTCGCTCGCCTTTCAAGGAGCGATTCCTAACAGCAGAAGCAGCAGAGGCACAAACTGCACGACGAGAGGGGACAACGTAGAACACGTCTCTGTCCTGGCACATTTGCGTGTGCGATACTTCCCTCCGGCTCTTCGGGCCTTGCGAAGCTCTGTGTACTGCGAGCGCTGCTACTCGCAGCTGAGAAGGACCGTGGAGCTAGCGGCGAATTCGGAGAGCTCTTCGCTGCACTGCGCCGCTCGCAAGCGCCTTCGTTCTTCGCCTTCTGCCGTCCGGCGAGAGCTGAACTCCAGCGGTCAGTTGCAGCTCTGCCCAACAGCGTGTTCTCGGTTCTGCGGGCAAGCACGCCCTCTTGCCTTGGCCGCGAGAGCAAAGTCCCGAGCGAGCACTCGACTCAGTGCAATGCACCCGGAAGGACGCTCTCGCTCGCCTTTCAAGGAGCGATTCCTAACAGCAGAAGCAGCAGAGGCACAAACTGCACGACGAGAGGGGACAACGTAGAACACGTCTCTGTCCTGGCACATTTGCGTGTGCGATACTTCCCTCCGGCTCTTCGGGCCTTGCGAAGCTCTGTGTACTGCGAGCGCTGCTACTCGCAGCTGAGAAGGACCGTGGAGCTAGCGGCGAATTCGGAGAGCTCTTCGCTGCACTGCGCCGCTCGCAAGCGGCTTCGTTCTTCGCCTTCTGCCGTCCGGCGAGAGCTGAACTCCAGCGGTCAGTTGCAGCTCTGCCCAACAGCGTGTTCTCGGTTCTGCGGGCAAGCACGCCCTCTTGCCTTGGCCGCGAGAGCAAAGTCCCGAGCGAGCACTCGACTCAGTGCAATGCACCCGGAAGGACGCTCTCGCTCGCCTTTCAAGGAGCGATTCCTAACAGCAGAAGCAGCAGAGGCACAAACTGCACGACGAGAGGGGACAACGTAGAACACGTCTCTGTCCTGGCACATTTGCGTGTGCGATACTTCCCTCCGGCTCTTCGGGCCTTGCGAAGCTCTGTGTACTGCGAGCGCTGCTACTCGCAGCTGAGAAGGACCGTGGAGCTAGCGGCGAATTCGGAGAGCTCTTCGCTGCACTGCGCCGCTCGCAAGCGCCTTCGTTCTTCGCCTTCTGCCGTCCGGCGAAGGCTGAACTCCAGCGGTCAGTTGCAGCTCTGCCCAACAGCGTGTTCTCGGTTCTGCGGGCAAGCACGCCCTCTTGCCTTGGCCCCGAGAGCAAAGTCCCGAGCGAGCACTCGACTCAGTGCAATGCACCCGGAAGGACGCTCTCGCTCGCCTTTCAAGGAGCGATTCCTAACAGCAGAAGCAGCAGAGGCACAAACTGCACGACGAGAGGGGACAACGTAGAACACGTCTCTGTCCTGGCACATTTGCGTGTGCGATACTTCCCTCCGGCTCTTCGGGCCTTGCGAAGCTCTGTGTACTGCGAGCGCTGCTACTCGCAGCTGAGAAGGACCGTGGAGCTAGCGGCGAATTCGGAGAGCTCTTCGCTGCACTGCGCCGCTCGCAAGCGCCTTCGTTCTTCGCCTTCTGCCGTCCGGCGAAGGCTGAACTCCAGCGGTCAGTTGCAGCTCTGCCCAACAGCGTGTTCTCGGTTCTGCGGGCAAGCACGCCCTCTTGCCTTGGCCCCGAGAGCAAAGTCCCGAGCGAGCACTCGACTCAGTGCAATGCACCCGAAGGACGCTCTCGCTCGCCTTTCAAGGAGCGATTCCTAACAGCAGAAGCAGCAGAGGCACAAACTGCACGACGAGAGGGGACAACGTAGAACACGTCTCTGTCCTGGCACATTTGCGTGTGCGATACTTCCCTCCGGCTCTTCGGGCCTTGCGAAGCTCTGTGTACTGCGAGCGCTGCTACTCGCAGCTGAGAAGGACCGTGGAGCTAGCGGCGAATTCGGAGAGCTCTTCGCTGCACTGCGCCGCTCGCAAGCGGCTTCGTTCTTCGCCTTCTGCCGTCCGGCGAAGGCTGAACTCCAGCGGTCAGTTGCAGCTCTGCCCAACAGCGTGTTCTCGGTTCTGCGGGCAAGCACGCCCTCTTGCCTTGGCCCCGAGAGCAAAGTCCCGAGCGAGCACTCGACTCAGTGCAATGCACCCGGAAGGACGCTCTCGCTCGCCTTTCAAAGAGCGATTCCTAACAGCAGAAGCAGCAGAGGCACAAACTGCACGACGAGAGGGGACAACGTAGAACACGTCTCTGTCCTGGCACATTTGCGTGTGCGATACTTCCCTCCGGCTCTTCGGGCCTTGCGAAGCTCTGTGTACTGCGAGCGCTGCTACTCGCAGCTGAGAAGGACCGTGGAGCTAGCGGCGAATTCGTAGAGCTCTTCGCTGCACTGCGCCGCTCGCAAGCGCCTTCGTTCTTCGCCTTCTGCCGTCCGGCGAGAGCTGAACTCCAGCGGTCAGTTGCAGCTCTGCCCAACAGCGTGTTCTCGGTTCTGCGGGCAAGCACGCCCTCTTGCCTTGGCCGCGAGAGCAAAGTCCCGAGCGAGCACTCGACTCAGTGCAATGCACCCGGAAGGACGCTCTCGCTCGCCTTTCAAGGAGCGATTCCTAACAGCAGAAGCAGCAGAGGCACAAACTGCACGACGAGAGGGGACAACGTAGAACACGTCTCTGTCCTGGCACATTTGCGTGTGCGATACTTCCCTCCGGGTCTTCGGGCCTTGCGAAGCTCTGTGTACTGCGAGCGCTGCTACTCGCAGCTGAGAAGGACCGTGGAGCTAGCGGCGAATTCGGAGAGCTCTTCGCTGCACTGCGCCGCTCGCAAGCGGCTTCGTTCTTCGCCTTCTGCCGTCCGGCGAGAGCTGAACTCCAGCGGTCAGTTGCAGCTCTGCCCAACAGCGTGTTCTCGGTTCTGCGGGCAAGCACGCCCTCTTGCCTTGGCCCCGAGAGCAAAGTCCCGAGCGAGCACTCGACTCAGTGCAATGCACCCGGAAGGACGCTCTCGCTCGCCTTTCAAGGAGCGATTCCTAACAGCAGAAGCAGCAGAGGCACAAACTGCACGACGAGAGGGGACAACGTAGAACACGTCTCTGTCCTGGCACATTTGCGTGTGCGATACTTCCCTCCGGCTCTTCGGGCCTTGCGAAGCTCTGTGTACTGCGAGCGCTGCTACTCGCAGCTGAGAAGGACCGTGGAGCTAGCGGCGAATTCGGAGAGCTCTTCGCTGCACTGCGCCGCTCGCAAGCGGCTTCGTTCTTCGCCTTCTGCCGTCCGGCGAGAGCTGAACTCCAGCGGTCAGTTGCAGCTCTGCCCAACAGCGTGTTCTCGGTTCTGCGGGCAAGCACGCCCTCTTGCCTTGGCCCCGAGAGCAAAGTCCCGAGCGAGCACTCGACTCAGTGCAATGCACCCGGAAGGACGCTCTCGCTCGCCTTTCAAGGAGCGATTCCTAACAGCAGAAGCAGCAGAGGCACAAACTGCACGACGAGAGGGGACACCGTAGAACACGTCTCTGTCCTGGCACATTTGCGTGTGCGATACTTCCCTCCGGCTCTTCGGGCCTTGCGAAGCTCTGTGTACTGCGAGAGCAGCTACTCGCAGCTGAGAAGGACCGTGGAGCTAGCGGCGAATTCGGAGAGCTCTTCGCTGCACTGCGCCGCTCGCAAGCGGCTTCGTTCTTCGCCTTCTGCCGTCCGGCGAGAGCTGAACTCCAGCGGTCAGTTGCAGCTCTGCCCAACAGCGTGTTCTCGGTTCTGCGGGCAAGCACGCCCTCTTGCCTTGGCCCCGAGAGCAAAGTCCCGAGCGAGCACTCGACTCAGTGCAATGCACCCAGAAGGACGCTCTCGCTCGCCTTTCAAAGAGCGATTCCTAACAGCAGAAGCAGCAGAGGCACAAACTGCACGACGAGAGGGGACAACGTAGAACACGTCTCTGTCCTGGCACATTTGCGTGAGCGATACTTCCCTCCGGCTCTTCGGGCCTTGCGAAGCTCTGTGTACTGCGAGCGCTGCTACTCGCAGCTGAGAAGGACCGTGGAGCTAGCGGCGAATTCGGAGAGCTCTTCGCTGCACTGCGCCGCTCGCAAGCGGCTTCGTTCTTCGCCTTCTGCCGTCCGGCGAGAGCTGAACTCCAGCGGTCAGTTGCAGCTCTGCCCAACAGCGTGTTCTCGGTTCTGCGGGCAAGCACGCCCTCTTGCCTTGGCCGCGAGAGCAAAGTCCCGAGCGAGCTCTCGACTCAGTGCAATGCACCCGGAAGGAAGCTCTCGCTCGCCTTTCAAGGAGCGATTCCTAACAGCAGAAGCAGCAGAGGCACAAACTGCACGACGAGAGGGGACAACGTAGAACACGTCTCTGTCCTGGCACATTTGCGTGTGCGATACTTCCCTCCGGCTCTTCGGGCCTTGCGAAGCTCTGTGTACTGCGAGCGCTGCTACTCGCAGCTGAGAAGGACCGTGGAGCTAGCGGCGAATTCGGAGAGCTCTTCGCTGCACTGCGCCGCTCGCAAGCGGCTTCGTTCTTCGCCTTCTGCCGTCCGGCGAGAGCTGAACTCCAGCGGTCAGTTGCAGCTCTGCCCAACAGCGTGTTCTCGGTTCTGCGGGCAAGCACGCCCTCTTGCCTTGGCCGCGAGAGCAAAGTCCCGAGCGAGCACTCGACTCAGTGCAATGCACCCGGAAGGACGCTCTCGCTCGCCTTTCAAGGAGCGATTCCTAACAGCAGAAGCAGCAGAGGCACAAACTGCACGACGAGAGGGGACAACGTAGAACACGTCTCTGTCCTGGCACATTTGCGTGTGCGATACTTCCCTCCGGCTCTTCGGGCCTTGCGAAGCTCTGTGTACTGCGAGCGCTGCTACTCGCAGCTGAGAAGGACCGTGGAGCTAGCGGCGAATTCGGAGAGCTCTTCGCTGCACTGCGCCGCTCGCAAGCGGCTTCGTTCTTCGCCTTCTGCCGTCCGGCGAGAGCTGAACTCCAGCGGTCAGTTGCAGCTCTGCCCAACAGCGTGTTCTCGGTTCTGCGAGCAAGCACGCCCTCTTGCCTTGGCCCCGAGAGCAAAGTCCCGAGCGAGCACTCGACTCAGTGCAATGCACCCGGAAGGACGCTCTCGCTCGCCTTTCAAAGAGCGATTCCTAACAGCAGAAGCAGCAGAGGCACAAACTGCACGACGAGAGGGGACAACGTAGAACACGTCTCTGTCCTGGCACATTTGCGTGTGCGATACTTCCCTCCGGCTCTTCGGGCCTTGCGAAGCTCTGTGTACTGCGAGCGCTGCTACTCGCAGCTGAGAAGGACCGTGGAGCTAGCGGCGAATTCGGAGAGCTCTTCGCTGCACTGCGCCGCTCGCAAGCGGCTTCGTTCTTCGCCTTCTGCCGTCCGGCGAGAGCTGAACTCCAGCGGTCAGTTGCAGCTCTGCCCAACAGCGTGTTCTCGGTTCTGCGGGCAAGCACGCCCTCTTGCCTTGGCCCCGAGAGCAAAGTCCCGAGCGAGCACTCGACTCAGTGCAATGCACCCGGAAGGAAGCTCTCGCTCGCCTTTCAAGGAGCGATTCCTAACAGCAGAAGCAGCAGAGGCACAAACTGCACGACGAGAGGGGACAACGTAGAACACGTCTCTGTCCTGGCACATTTGCGTGTGCGATACTTCCCTCCGGCTCTTCGGGCCTTGCGAAGCTCTGTGTACTGCGAGCGCTGCTACTCGCAGCTGAGAAGGACCGTGGAGCTAGCGGCGAATTCGGAGAGCTCTTCGCTGCACTGCGCCGCTCGCAAGCGGCTTCGTTCTTCGCCTTCTGCCGTCCGGCGAGAGCTGAACTCCAGCGGTCAGTTGCAGCTCTGCCCAACAGCGTGTTCTCGGTTCTGCGGGCAAGCACGCCCTCTTGCCTTGGCCGCGAGAGCAAAGTCCCGAGCGAGCACTCGACTCAGTGCAATGCACCCGGAAGGACGCTCTCGCTCGCCTTTCAAGGAGCGATTCCTAACAGCAGAAGCAGCAGAGGCACAAACTGCACGACGAGAGGGGACAACGTAGAACACGTCTCTGTCCTGGCACATTTGCGTGTGCGATACTTCCCTCCGGCTCTTCGGGCCTTGCGAAGCTCTGTGTACTGCGAGCGCTGCTACTCGCAGCTGAGAAGGACCGTGGAGCTAGCGGCGAATTCGGAGAGCTCTTCGCTGCACTGCGCCGCTCGCAAGCGGCTTCGTTCTTCGCCTTCTGCCGTCCGGCGAGAGCTGAACTCCAGCGGTCAGTTGCAGCTCTGCCCAACAGCGTGTTCTCGGTTCTGCGGGCAAGCACGCCCTCTTGCCTTGGCCCCGAGAGCAAAGTCCCGAGCGAGCACTCGACTCAGTGCAATGCACCCGGAAGGACGCTCTCGCTCGCCTTTCAAAGAGCGATTCCTAACAGCAGAAGCAGCAGAGGCACAAACTGCACGACGAGAGGGGACAACGTAGAACACGTCTCTGTCCTGGCACATTTGCGTGTGCGATACTTCCCTCCGGCTCTTCGGGCCTTGCGAAGCTCTGTGTACTGCGAGCGCTGCTACTCGCAGCTGAGAAGGACCGTGGAGCTAGCGGCGAATTCGGAGAGCTCTTCGCTGCACTGCGCCGCTCGCAAGCGGCTTCGTTCTTCGCCTTCTGCCGTCCGGCGAGAGCTGAACTCCAGCGGTCAGTTGCAGCTCTGCCCAACAGCGTGTTCTCGGTTCTGCGGGCAAGCACGCCCTCTTGCCTTGGCCCCGAGAGCAAAGTCCCGAGCGAGCACTCGACTCAGTGCAATGCACCCGGAAGGACGCTCTCGCTCGCCTTTCAAGGAGCGATTCCTAACAGCAGAAGCAGCAGAGGCACAAACTGCACGACGAGAAGGGACAACGTAGAACACGTCTCTGTCCTGGCACATTTTCGTGTGCGATACTTCCCTCCGGCTCTTCGGGCCTTGCGAAGCTCTGTGTACTGCGAGCGCTGCTACTCGCAGCTGAGAAGGACCGTGGAGCTAGCGGCGAATTCGTAGAGCTCTTCGCTGCACTGCGCCGCTCGCAAGCGGCTTCGTTCTTCGCCTTCTGCCGTCCGGCGAGAGCTGAACTCCAGCGGTCAGTTGCAGCTCTGCCCAACAGCGTGCTCTCGGTTCTGCGGGCAAGCACGCCCTCTTGCCTTGGCCCCGAGAGCAAAGTCCCGAGCGAGCACTCGACTCAGTGCAATGCACCCGGAAGGACGCTCTCGCTCGCCTTTCAAGGAGCGATTCCTAACAGCAGAAGCAGCAGAGGCACAAACTGCACGACGAGAGGGGACAACGTAGAACACGTCTCTGTCCTGGCACATTTGCGTGTGCGATACTTCCCTCCGGCTCTTCGGGCCTTGCGAAGCTCTGTGTACTGCGAGCGCTGCTACTCGCAGCTGAGAAGGACCGTGGAGCTAGCGGCGAATTCGGAGAGCTCTTCGCTGCACTGCGCCGCTCGCAAGCGCCTTCGTTCTTCGCCTTCTGCCGTCCGGCGAGAGCTGAACTTCAGCGGTCAGTTGCAGCTCTGCCCAACAGCGTGTTCTCGGTTCTGCGGGCAAGCACGCCCTCTTGCCTTGGCCGCGAGAGCAAAGTCCCGAGCGAGCACTCGACTCAGTGCAATGCACCCGGAAGGACGCTCTCGCTCGCCTTTCAAGGAGCGATTCCTAACAGCAGAAGCAGCAGAGGCACAAACTGCACGACGAGAGGGGACAACGTAGAACACGTCTCTGTCCTGGCACATTTGCGTGTGCGATACTTCCCTCCGGCTCTTCGGGCCTTGCGAAGCTCTGTGTACTGCGAGCGCTGCTACTCGCAGCTGAGAAGGACCGTGGAGCTAGCGGCGAATTCGGAGAGCTCTTCGCTGCACTGCGCCGCTCGCAAGCGGCTTCGTTCTTCGCCTTCTGCCGTCCGGCGAGAGCTGAACTCCAGCGGTCAGTTGCAGCTCTGCCCAACAGCGTGTTCTCGGTTCTGCGGGCAAGCACGCCCTCTTGCCTTGGCCCCGAGAGCAAAGTCCCGAGCGAGCACTCGACTCAGTGCAATGCACCCGGAAGGACGCTCTCGCTCGCCTTTCAAGGAGCGATTCCTAACAGCAGAAGCAGCAGAGGCACAAACTGCACGACGAGAGGGGACAACGTAGAACACGTCTCTGTCCTGGCACATTTGCGTGTGCGATACTTCCCTCCGGCTCTTCGGGCCTTGCGAAGCTCTGTGTACTGCGAGCGCTGCTACTCGCAGCTGAGAAGGACCGTGGAGCTAGCGGCGAATTCGGAGAGCTCTTCGCTGCACTGCGCCGCTCGCAAGCGGCTTCGTTCTTCGCCTTCTGCCGTCCGGCGAGAGCTGAACTCCAGCGGTCAGTTGCAGCTCTGCCCAACAGCGTGTTCTCGGTTCTGCGGGCAAGCACGCCCTCTTGCCTTGGCCGCGAGAGCAAAGTCCCGAGCGAGCACTCGACTCAGTGCAATGCACCCGGAAGGACGCTCTCGCTCGCCTTTCAAGGAGCGATTCCTAACAGCAGAAGCAGCAGAGGCACAAACTGCACGACGAGAGGGGACAACGTAGAACACGTCTCTGTCCTGGCACATTTGCGTGTGCGATACTTCCCTCCGGCTCTTCGGGCCTTGCGAAGCTCTGTGTACTGCGAGCGCTGCTACTCGCAGCTGAGAAGGACCGTGGAGCTAGCGGCGAATTCGGAGAGCTCTTCGCTGCACTGCGCCGCTCGCAAGCGCCTTCGTTCTTCGCCTTCTGCCGTCCGGCGAAGGCTGAACTCCAGCGGTCAGTTGCAGCTCTGCCCAACAGCGTGTTCTCGGTTCTGCGGGCAAGCACGCCCTCTTGCCTTGGCCCCGAGAGCAAAGTCCCGAGCGAGCACTCGACTCAGTGCAATGCACCCGGAAGGACGCTCTCGCTCGCCTTTCAAGGAGCGATTCCTAACAGCAGAAGCAGCAGAGGCACAAACTGCACGACGAGAGGGGACAACGTAGAACACGTCTCTGTCCTGGCACATTTGCGTGTGCGATACTTCCCTCCGGCTCTTCGGGCCTTGCGAAGCTCTGTGTACTGCGAGCGCTGCTACTCGCAGCTGAGAAGGACCGTGGAGCTAGCGGCGAATTCGGAGAGCTCTTCGCTGCACTGCGCCGCTCGCAAGCGGCTTCGTTCTTCGCCTTCTGCCGTCCGGCGAAGGCTGAACTCCAGCGGTCAGTTGCAGCTCTGCCCAACAGCGTGTTCTCGGTTCTGCGGGCAAGCACGCCCTCTTGCCTTGGCCCCGAGAGCAAAGTCCCGAGCGAGCACTCGACTCAGTGCAATGCACCCGGAAGGACGCTCTCGCTCGCCTTTCAAAGAGCGATTCCTAACAGCAGAAGCAGCAGAGGCACAAACTGCACGACGAGAGGGGACAACGTAGAACACGTCTCTGTCCTGGCACATTTGCGTGAGCGATACTTCCCTCCGGCTCTTCGGGCCTTGCGAAGCTCTGTGTACTGCGAGCGCTGCTACTCGCAGCTGAGAAGGACCGTGGAGCTAGCGGCGAATTCGTAGAGCTCTTCGCTGCACTGCGCCGCTCGCAAGCGCCTTCGTTCTTCGCCTTCTGCCGTCCGGCGAGAGCTGAACTCCAGCGGTCAGTTGCAGCTCTGCCCAACAGCGTGTTCTCGGTTCTGCGGGCAAGCACGCCCTCTTGCCTTGGCCGCGAGAGCAAAGTCCCGAGCGAGCACTCGACTCAGTGCAATGCACCCGGAAGGACGCTCTCGCTCGCCTTTCAAGGAGCGATTCCTAACAGCAGAAGCAGCAGAGGCACAAACTGCACGACGAGAGGGGACAACGTAGAACACGTCTCTGTCCTGGCACATTTGCGTGTGCGATACTTCCCTCCGGGTCTTCGGGCCTTGCGAAGCTCTGTGTACTGCGAGCGCTGCTACTCGCAGCTGAGAAGGACCGTGGAGCTAGCGGCGAATTCGGAGAGCTCTTCGCTGCACTGCGCCGCTCGCAAGCGGCTTCGTTCTTCGCCTTCTGCCGTCCGGCGAGAGCTGAACTTCAGCGGTCAGTTGCAGCTCTGCCCAACAGCGTGTTCTCGGTTCTGCGGGCAAGCACGCCCTCTTGCCTTGGCCCCGAGAGCAAAGTCCCGAGCGAGCACTCGACTCAGTGCAATGCACCCGGAAGGACGCTCTCGCTCGCCTTTCAAGGAGCGATTCCTAACAGCAGAAGCAGCAGAGGCACAAACTGCACGACGAGAGGGGACACCGTAGAACACGTCTCTGTCCTGGCACATTTGCGTGTGCGATACTTCCCTCCGGCTCTTCGGGCCTTGCGAAGCTCTGTGTACTGCGAGAGCAGCTACTCGCAGCTGAGAAGGACCGTGGAGCTAGCGGCGAATTCGGAGAGCTCTTCGCTGCACTGCGCCGCTCGCAAGCGCCTTCGTTCTTCGCCTTCTGCCGTCCGGCGAGAGCTGAACTCCAGCGGTCAGTTGCAGCTCTGCCCAACAGCGTGTTCTCGGTTCTGCGGGCAAGCACGCCCTCTTGCCTTGGCCCCGAGAGCAAAGTCCCGAGCGAGCACTCGACTCAGTGCAATGCACCCGGAAGGACGCTCTCGCTCGCCTTTCAAAGAGCGATTCCTAACAGCAGAAGCAGCAGAGGCACAAACTGCACGACGAGAGGGGACAACGTAGAACACGTCTCTGTCCTGGCACATTTGCGTGAGCGATACTTCCCTCCGGCTCTTCGGGCCTTGCGAAGCTCTGTGTACTGCGAGCGCTGCTACTCGCAGCTGAGAAGGACCGTGGAGCTAGCGGCGAATTCGGAGAGCTCTTCGCTGCACTGCGCCGCTCGCAAGCGGCTTCGTTCTTCGCCTTCTGCCGTCCGGCGAGAGCTGAACTCCAGCGGTCAGTTGCAGCTCTGCCCAACAGCGTGTTCTCGGTTCTGCGGGCAAGCACGCCCTCTTGCCTTGGCCCCGAGAGCAAAGTCCCGAGCGAGCACTCGACTCAGTGCAATGCACCCGGAAGGACGCTCTCGCTCGCCTTTCAAGGAGCGATTCCTAACAGCAGAAGCAGCAGAGGCACAAACTGCACGACGAGAAGGGACAACGTAGAACACGTCTCTGTCCTGGCACATTTTCGTGTGCGATACTTCCCTCCGGCTCTTCGGGCCTTGCGAAGCTCTGTGTACTGCGAGCGCTGCTACTCGCAGCTGAGAAGGACCGTGGAGCTAGCGGCGAATTCGTAGAGCTCTTCGCTGCACTGCGCCGCTCGCAAGCGGCTTCGTTCTTCGCCTTCTGCCGTCCGGCGAGAGCTGAACTCCAGCGGTCAGTTGCAGCTCTGCCCAACAGCGTGTTCTCGGTTCTGCGGGCAAGCACGCCCTCTTGCCTTGGCCCCGAGAGCAAAGTCCCGAGCGAGCACTCGACTCAGTGCAATGCACCCGGAAGGACGCTCTCGCTCGCCTTTCAAGGAGCGATTCCTAACAGCAGAAGCAGCAGAGGCACAAACTGCACGACGAGAGGGGACACCGTAGAACACGTCTCTGTCCTGGCACATTTGCGTGTGCGATACTTCCCTCCGGCTCTTCGGGCCTTGCGAAGCTCTG
Organism: Sturnus vulgaris; assembly: GCF_052056855.1. Classification (NCBI taxonomy): domain Eukaryota; kingdom Metazoa; phylum Chordata; class Aves; order Passeriformes; family Sturnidae; genus Sturnus; species Sturnus vulgaris. Next base: position 13,442 of record NW_028275932.1, read on the forward strand.
TGTACTGCGAGAGCAGCTACTCGCAGCTGAGAAGGACCGTGGAGCTAGCGGCGAATTCGGAGAGCTCTTCGCTGCACTGCGCCGCTCGCAAGCGGCTTCGTTCTTCGCCTTCTGCCGTCCGGCGAGAGCTGAACTCCAGCGGTCAGTTGCAGCTCTGCCCAACAGCGTGTTCTCGGTTCTGCGGGCAAGCACGCCCTCTTGCCTTGGCCCCGAGAGCAAAGTCCCGAGCGAGCACTCGACTCAGTGCAATGCACCCAGAAGGACGCTCTCGCTCGCCTTTCAAAGAGCGATTCCTAACAGCAGAAGCAGCAGAGGCACAAACTGCACGACGAGAGGGGACAACGTAGAACACGTCTCTGTCCTGGCACATTTGCGTGAGAGATACTTCCCTCCGGCTCTTCGGGCCTTGCGAAGCTCTGTGTACTGCGAGCGCTGCTACTCGCAGCTGAGAAGGACCGTGGAGCTAGCGGCGAATTCGGAGAGCTCTTCGCTGCACTGCGCCGCTCGCAAGCGGCTTCGTTCTTCGCCTTCTGCCGTCCGGCGAGAGCTGAACTCCAGCGGTCAGTTGCAGCTCTGCCCAACAGCGTGTTCTCGGTTCTGCGGGCAAGCACGCCCTCTTGCCTTGGCCGCGAGAGCAAAGTCCCGAGCGAGCACTCGACTCAGTGCAATGCACCCGGAAGGAAGCTCTCGCTCGCCTTTCAAGGAGCGATTCCTAACAGCAGAAGCAGCAGAGGCACAAACTGCACGACGAGAGGGGACAACGTAGAACACGTCTCTGTCCTGGCACATTTGCGTGTGCGATACTTCCCTCCGGCTCTTCGGGCCTTGCGAAGCTCTGTGTACTGCGAGCGCTGCTACTCGCAGCTGAGAAGGACCGTGGAGCTAGCGGCGAATTCGGAGAGCTCTTCGCTGCACTGCGCCGCTCGCAAGCGGCTTCGTTCTTCGCCTTCTGCCGTCCGGCGAGAGCTGAACTCCAGCGGTCAGTTGCAGCTCTGCCCAACAGCGTGTTCTCGGTTCTGCGGGCAAGCACGCCCTCTTGCCTTGGCCGCGAGAGCAAAGTCCCGAGCGAGCACTCGACTCAGTGCAATGCACCCGGAAGGACGCTCTCGCTCGCCTTTCAAGGAGCGATTCCTAACAGCAGAAGCAGCAGAGGCACAAACTGCACGACGAGAGGGGACAACGTAGAACACGTCTCTGTCCTGGCACATTTGCGTGTGCGATACTTCCCTCCGGCTCTTCGGGCCTTGCGAAGCTCTGTGTACTGCGAGCGCTGCTACTCGCAGCTGAGAAGGACCGTGGAGCTAGCGGCGAATTCGGAGAGCTCTTCGCTGCACTGCGCCGCTCGCAAGCGGCTTCGTTCTTCGCCTTCTGCCGTCCGGCGAGAGCTGAACTCCAGCGGTCAGTTGCAGCTCTGCCCAACAGCGTGTTCTCGGTTCTGCGAGCAAGCACGCCCTCTTGCCTTGGCCCCGAGAGCAAAGTCCCGAGCGAGCACTCGACTCAGTGCAATGCACCCGGAAGGACGCTCTCGCTCGCCTTTCAAAGAGCGATTCCTAACAGCAGAAGCAGCAGAGGCACAAACTGCATGACGAGAGGGGACAACGTAGAACACGTCTCTGTCCTGGCACATTTTCGTGTGCGATACTTCCCTCCGGGTCTTCGGGCCTTGCGAAGCTCTGTGTACTGCGAGCGCTGCTACTCGCAGCTGAGAAGGACCGTGGAGCTAGCGGCGAATTCGGAGAGCTCTTCGCTGCACTGCGCCGCTCGCAAGCGGCTTCGTTCTTCGCCTTCTGCCGTCCGGCGAGAGCTGAACTCCAGCGGTCAGTTGCAGCTCTGCCCAACAGCGTGTTCTCGGTTCTGCGGGCAAGCACGCCCTCTTGCCTTGGCCCCGAGAGCAAAGTCCCGAGCGAGCACTCGACTCAGTGCAATGCACCCGGAAGGAAGCTCTCGCTCGCCTTTCAAGGAGCGATTCCTAACAGCAGAAGCAGCAGAGGCACAAACTGCACGACGAGAGGGGACAACGTAGAACACGTCTCTGTCCTGGCACATTTGCGTGTGCGATACTTCCCTCCGGCTCTTCGGGCCTTGCGAAGCTCTGTGTACTGCGAGCGCTGCTACTCGCAGCTGAGAAGGACCGTGGAGCTAGCGGCGAATTCGGAGAGCTCTTCGCTGCACTGCGCCGCTCGCAAGCGGCTTCGTTCTTCGCCTTCTGCCGTCCGGCGAGAGCTGAACTCCAGCGGTCAGTTGCAGCTCTGCCCAACAGCGTGTTCTCGGTTCTGCGGGCAAGCACGCCCTCTTGCCTTGGCCGCGAGAGCAAAGTCCCGAGCGAGCACTCGACTCAGTGCAATGCACCCGGAAGGACGCTCTCGCTCGCCTTTCAAGGAGCGATTCCTAACAGCAGAAGCAGCAGAGGCACAAACTGCACGACGAGAGGGGACAACGTAGAACACGTCTCTGTCCTGGCACATTTGCGTGTGCGATACTTCCCTCCGGGTCTTCGGGCCTTGCGAAGCTCTGTGTACTGCGAGCGCTGCTACTCGCAGCTGAGAAGGACCGTGGAGCTAGCGGCGAATTCGGAGAGCTCTTCGCTGCACTGCGCCGCTCGCAAGCGGCTTCGTTCTTCGCCTTCTGCCGTCCGGCGAGAGCTGAACTCCAGCGGTCAGTTGCAGCTCTGCCCAACAGCGTGTTCTCGGTTCTGCGGGCAAGCACGCCCTCTTGCCTTGGCCCCGAGAGCAAAGTCCCGAGCGAGCACTCGACTCAGTGCAATGCACCCGGAAGGACGCTCTCGCTCGCCTTTCAAAGAGCGATTCCTAACAGCAGAAGCAGCAGAGGCACAAACTGCACGACGAGAGGGGACAACGTAGAACACGTCTCTGTCCTGGCACATTTGCGTGTGCGATACTTCCCTCCGGCTCTTCGGGCCTTGCGAAGCTCTGTGTACTGCGAGCGCTGCTACTCGCAGCTGAGAAGGACCGTGGAGCTAGCGGCGAATTCGGAGAGCTCTTCGCTGCACTGCGCCGCTCGCAAGCGGCTTCGTTCTTCGCCTTCTGCCGTCCGGCGAGAGCTGAACTCCAGCGGTCAGTTGCAGCTCTGCCCAACAGCGTGTTCTCGGTTCTGCGGGCAAGCACGCCCTCTTGCCTTGGCCCCGAGAGCAAAGTCCCGAGCGAGCACTCGACTCAGTGCAATGCACCCGGAAGGACGCTCTCGCTCGCCTTTCAAGGAGCGATTCCTAACAGCAGAAGCAGCAGAGGCACAAACTGCACGACGAGAAGGGACAACGTAGAACACGTCTCTGTCCTGGCACATTTTCGTGTGCGATACTTCCCTCCGGCTCTTCGGGCCTTGCGAAGCTCTGTGTACTGCGAGCGCTGCTACTCGCAGCTGAGAAGGACCGTGGAGCTAGCGGCGAATTCGTAGAGCTCTTCGCTGCACTGCGCCGCTCGCAAGCGCCTTCGTTCTTCGCCTTCTGCCGTCCGGCGAGAGCTGAACTCCAGCGGTCAGTTGCAGCTCTGCCCAACAGCGTGCTCTCGGTTCTGCGGGCAAGCACGCCCTCTTGCCTTGGCCCCGAGAGCAAAGTCCCGAGCGAGCACTCGACTCAGTGCAATGCACCCGGAAGGACGCTCTCGCTCGCCTTTCAAGGAGCGATTCCTAACAGCAGAAGCAGCAGAGGCACAAACTGCACGACGAGAGGGGACAACGTAGAACACGTCTCTGTCCTGGCACATTTGCGTGTGCGATACTTCCCTCCGGCTCTTCGGGCCTTGCGAAGCTCTGTGTACTGCGAGCGCTGCTACTCGCAGCTGAGAAGGACCGTGGAGCTAGCGGCGAATTCGGAGAGCTCTTCGCTGCACTGCGCCGCTCGCAAGCGCCTTCGTTCTTCGCCTTCTGCCGTCCGGCGAGAGCTGAACTTCAGCGGTCAGTTGCAGCTCTGCCCAACAGCGTGTTCTCGGTTCTGCGGGCAAGCACGCCCTCTTGCCTTGGCCGCGAGAGCAAAGTCCCGAGCGAGCACTCGACTCAGTGCAATGCACCCGGAAGGACGCTCTCGCTCGCCTTTCAAGGAGCGATTCCTAACAGCAGAAGCAGCAGAGGCACAAACTGCACGACGAGAGGGGACAACGTAGAACACGTCTCTGTCCTGGCACATTTGCGTGTGCGATACTTCCCTCCGGCTCTTCGGGCCTTGCGAAGCTCTGTGTACTGCGAGCGCTGCTACTCGCAGCTGAGAAGGACCGTGGAGCTAGCGGCGAATTCGGAGAGCTCTTCGCTGCACTGCGCCGCTCGCAAGCGGCTTCGTTCTTCGCCTTCTGCCGTCCGGCGAGAGCTGAACTCCAGCGGTCAGTTGCAGCTCTGCCCAACAGCGTGTTCTCGGTTCTGCGGGCAAGCACGCCCTCTTGCCTTGGCCGCGAGAGCAAACTCCCGAGCGAGCACTCGACTCAGTGCAATGCACCCGGAAGGACGCTCTCGCTCGCCTTTCAAGGAGCGATTCCTAACAGCAGAAGCAGCAGAGGCACAAACTGCACGACGAGAGGGGACAACGTAGAACACGTCTCTGTCCTGGCACATTTGCGTGTGCGATACTTCCCTCCGGGTCTTCGGGCCTTGCGAAGCTCTGTGTACTGCGAGCGCTGCTACTCGCAGCTGAGAAGGACCGTGGAGCTAGCGGCGAATTCGGAGAGCTCTTCGCTGCACTGCGCCGCTCGCAAGCGGCTTCGTTCTTCGCCTTCTGCCGTCCGGCGAGAGCTGAACTCCAGCGGTCAGTTGCAGCTCTGCCCAACAGCGTGTTCTCGGTTCTGCGGGCAAGCACGCCCTCTTGCCTTGGCCCCGAGAGCAAAGTCCCGAGCGAGCACTCGACTCAGTGCAATGCACCCGGAAGGACGCTCTCGCTCGCCTTTCAAGGAGCGATTCCTAACAGCAGAAGCAGCAGAGGCACAAACTGCACGACGAGAGGGGACAACGTAGAACACGTCTCTGTCCTGGCACATTTGCGTGTGCGATACTTCCCTCCGGCTCTTCGGGCCTTGCGAAGCTCTGTGTACTGCGAGCGCTGCTACTCGCAGCTGAGAAGGACCGTGGAGCTAGCGGCGAATTCGGAGAGCTCTTCGCTGCACTGCGCCGCTCGCAAGCGGCTTCGTTCTTCGCCTTCTGCCGTCCGGCGAGAGCTGAACTCCAGCGGTCAGTTGCAGCTCTGCCCAACAGCGTGTTCTCGGTTCTGCGGGCAAGCACGCCCTCTTGCCTTGGCCCCGAGAGCAAAGTCCCGAGCGAGCACTCGACTCAGTGCAATGCACCCGGAAGGACGCTCTCGCTCGCCTTTCAAAGAGCGATTCCTAACAGCAGAAGCAGCAGAGGCACAAACTGCACGACGAGAGGGGACAACGTAGAACACGTCTCTGTCCTGGCACATTTGCGTGTGCGATACTTCCCTCCGGGTCTTCGGGCCTTGCGAAGCTCTGTGTACTGCGAGCGCTGCTACTCGCAGCTGAGAAGGACCGTGGAGCTAGCGGCGAATTCGGAGAGCTCTTCGCTGCACTGCGCCGCTCGCAAGCGGCTTCGTTCTTCGCCTTCTGCCGTCCGGCGAGAGCTGAACTCCAGCGGTCAGTTGCAGCTCTGCCCAACAGCGTGTTCTCGGTTCTGCGGGCAAGCACGCCCTCTTGCCTTGGCCCCGAGAGCAAAGTCCCGAGCGAGCACTCGACTCAGTGCAATGCACCCGGAAGGACGCTCTCGCTCGCCTTTCAAGGAGCGATTCCTAACAGCAGAAGCAGCAGAGGCACAAACTGCACGACGAGAGGGGACAACGTAGAACACGTCTCTGTCCTGGCACATTTGCGTGTGCGATACTTCCCTCCGGCTCTTCGGGCCTTGCGAAGCTCTGTGTACTGCGAGCGCTGCTACTCGCAGCTGAGAAGGACCGTGGAGCTAGCGGCGAATTCGGAGAGCTCTTCGCTGCACTGCGCCGCTCGCAAGCGCCTTCGTTCTTCGCCTTCTGCCGTCCGGCGAGAGCTGAACTCCAGCGGTCAGTTGCAGCTCTGCCCAACAGCGTGTTCTCGGTTCTGCGGGCAAGCACGCCCTCTTGCCTTGGCCGCGAGAGCAAAGTCCCGAGCGAGCACTCGACTCAGTGCAATGCACCCGGAAGGACGCTCTCGCTCGCCTTTCAAGGAGCGATTCCTAACAGCAGAAGCAGCAGAGGCACAAACTGCACGACGAGAGGGGACAACGTAGAACACGTCTCTGTCCTGGCACATTTGCGTGTGCGATACTTCCCTCCGGCTCTTCGGGCCTTGCGAAGCTCTGTGTACTGCGAGCGCTGCTACTCGCAGCTGAGAAGGACCGTGGAGCTAGCGGCGAATTCGGAGAGCTCTTCGCTGCACTGCGCCGCTCGCAAGCGGCTTCGTTCTTCGCCTTCTGCCGTCCGGCGAGAGCTGAACTCCAGCGGTCAGTTGCAGCTCTGCCCAACAGCGTGTTCTCGGTTCTGCGGGCAAGCACGCCCTCTTGCCTTGGCCCCGAGAGCAAAGTCCCGAGCGAGCACTCGACTCAGTGCAATGCACCCGGAAGGACGCTCTCGCTCGCCTTTCAAGGAGCGATTCCTAACAGCAGAAGCAGCAGAGGCACAAACTGCACGACGAGAGGGGACAACGTAGAACACGTCTCTGTCCTGGCACATTTGCGTGTGCGATACTTCCCTCCGGCTCTTCGGGCCTTGCGAAGCTCTGTGTACTGCGAGCGCTGCTACTCGCAGCTGAGAAGGACCGTGGAGCTAGCGGCGAATTCGGAGAGCTCTTCGCTGCACTGCGCCGCTCGCAAGCGCCTTCGTTCTTCGCCTTCTGCCGTCCGGCGAAGGCTGAACTCCAGCGGTCAGTTGCAGCTCTGCCCAACAGCGTGTTCTCGGTTCTGCGGGCAAGCACGCCCTCTTGCCTTGGCCCCGAGAGCAAAGTCCCGAGCGAGCACTCGACTCAGTGCAATGCACCCGGAAGGACGCTCTCGCTCGCCTTTCAAGGAGCGATTCCTAACAGCAGAAGCAGCAGAGGCACAAACTGCACGACGAGAGGGGACAACGTAGAACACGTCTCTGTCCTGGCACATTTGCGTGTGCGATACTTCCCTCCGGCTCTTCGGGCCTTGCGAAGCTCTGTGTACTGCGAGCGCTGCTACTCGCAGCTGAGAAGGACCGTGGAGCTAGCGGCGAATTCGGAGAGCTCTTCGCTGCACTGCGCCGCTCGCAAGCGCCTTCGTTCTTCGCCTTCTGCCGTCCGGCGAAGGCTGAACTCCAGCGGTCAGTTGCAGCTCTGCCCAACAGCGTGTTCTCGGTTCTGCGGGCAAGCACGCCCTCTTGCCTTGGCCCCGAGAGCAAAGTCCCGAGCGAGCACTCGACTCAGTGCAATGCACCCGGAAGGACGCTCTCGCTCGCCTTTCAAGGAGCGATTCCTAACAGCAGAAGCAGCAGAGGCACAAACTGCACGACGAGAGGGGACAACGTAGAACACGTCTCTGTCCTGGCACATTTGCGTGTGCGATACTTCCCTCCGGCTCTTCGGGCCTTGCGAAGCTCTGTGTACTGCGAGCGCTGCTACTCGCAGCTGAGAAGGACCGTGGAGCTAGCGGCGAATTCGGAGAGCTCTTCGCTGCACTGCGCCGCTCGCAAGCGGCTTCGTTCTTCGCCTTCTGCCGTCCGGCGAAGGCTGAACTCCAGCGGTCAGTTGCAGCTCTGCCCAACAGCGTGTTCTCGGTTCTGCGGGCAAGCACGCCCTCTTGCCTTGGCCCCGAGAGCAAAGTCCCGAGCGAGCACTCGACTCAGTGCAATGCACCCGGAAGGACGCTCTCGCTCGCCTTTCAAAGAGCGATTCCTAACAGCAGAAGCAGCAGAGGCACAAACTGCACGACGAGAGGGGACAACGTAGAACACGTCTCTGTCCTGGCACATTTGCGTGAGCGATACTTCCCTCCGGCTCTTCGGGCCTTGCGAAGCTCTGTGTACTGCGAGCGCTGCTACTCGCAGCTGAGAAGGACCGTGGAGCTAGCGGCGAATTCGTAGAGCTCTTCGCTGCACTGCGCCGCTCGCAAGCGCCTTCGTTCTTCGCCTTCTGCCGTCCGGCGAGAGCTGAACTCCAGCGGTCAGTTGCAGCTCTGCCCAACAGCGTGTTCTCGGTTCTGCGGGCAAGCACGCCCTCTTGCCTTGGCCGCGAGAGCAAAGTCCCGAGCGAGCACTCGACTCAGTGCAATGCACCCGGAAGGACGCTCTCGCTCGCCTTTCAAGGAGCGATTCCTAACAGCAGAAGCAGCAGAGGCACAAACTGCACGACGAGAGGGGACAACGTAGAACACGTCTCTGTCCTGGCACATTTGCGTGTGCGATACTTCCCTCCGGGTCTTCGGGCCTTGCGAAGCTCTGTGTACTGCGAGCGCTGCTACTCGCAGCTGAGAAGGACCGTGGAGCTAGCGGCGAATTCGGAGAGCTCTTCGCTGCACTGCGCCGCTCGCAAGCGGCTTCGTTCTTCGCCTTCTGCCGTCCGGCGAGAGCTGAACTCCAGCGGTCAGTTGCAGCTCTGCCCAACAGCGTGTTCTCGGTTCTGCGGGCAAGCACGCCCTCTTGCCTTGGCCCCGAGAGCAAAGTCCCGAGCGAGCACTCGACTCAGTGCAATGCACCCGGAAGGACGCTCTCGCTCGCCTTTCAAGGAGCGATTCCTAACAGCAGAAGCAGCAGAGGCACAAACTGCACGACGAGAGGGGACACCGTAGAACACGTCTCTGTCCTGGCACATTTGCGTGTGCGATACTTCCCTCCGGCTCTTCGGGCCTTGCGAAGCTCTGTGTACTGCGAGAGCAGCTACTCGCAGCTGAGAAGGACCGTGGAGCTAGCGGCGAATTCGGAGAGCTCTTCGCTGCACTGCGCCGCTCGCAAGCGGCTTCGTTCTTCGCCTTCTGCCGTCCGGCGAGAGCTGAACTCCAGCGGTCAGTTGCAGCTCTGCCCAACAGCGTGTTCTCGGTTCTGCGGGCAAGCACGCCCTCTTGCCTTGGCCCCGAGAGCAAAGTCCCGAGCGAGCACTCGACTCAGTGCAATGCACCCGGAAGGACGCTCTCGCTCGCCTTTCAAAGAGCGATTCCTAACAGCAGAAGCAGCAGAGGCACAAACTGCACGACGAGAGGGGACAACGTAGAACACGTCTCTGTCCTGGCACATTTGCGTGAGCGATACTTCCCTCCGGCTCTTCGGGCCTTGCGAAGCTCTGTGTACTGCGAGCGCTGCTACTCGCAGCTGAGAAGGACCGTGGAGCTAGCGGCGAATTCGGAGAGCTCTTCGCTGCACTGCGCCGCTCGCAAGCGGCTTCGTTCTTCGCCTTCTGCCGTCCGGCGAGAGCTGAACTCCAGCGGTCAGTTGCAGCTCTGCCCAACAGCGTGTTCTCGGTTCTGCGGGCAAGCACGCCCTCTTGCCTTGGCCGCGAGAGCAAAGTCCCGAGCGAGCACTCGACTCAGTGCAATGCACCCGGAAGGAAGCTCTCGCTCGCCTTTCAAGGAGCGATTCCTAACAGCAGAAGCAGCAGAGGCACAAACTGCACGACGAGAGGGGACAACGTAGAACACGTCTCTGTCCTGGCACATTTGCGTGTGAGATACTTCCCTCCGGCTCTTCGGGCCTTGCGAAGCTCTGTGTACTGCGAGCGCTGCTACTCGCAGCTGAGAAGGACCGTGGAGCTAGCGGCGAATTCGGAGAGCTCTTCGCTGCACTGCGCCGCTCGCAAGCGGCTTCGTTCTTCGCCTTCTGCCGTCCGGCGAGAGCTGAACTCCAGCGGTCAGTTGCAGCTCTGCCCAACAGCGTGCTCTCAGTTCTGCGGGCAAGCACGCCCTCTTGCCTTGGCCCCGAGTGCAAAGTCCCGAGCGAGCACTCGACTCAGTGCAATGCACCCGGAAGGACGCTCTCGCTCGCCTTTCAAGGAGCGATTCCTAACAGCAGAAGCAGCAGAGGCACAAACTGCATGACGAGAAGGGACAACGTAGAACACGTCTCTGTCCTGGCACATTTTCGTGTGCGATACTTCCCTCCGGGTCTTCGGGCCTTGCGAAGCTCTGTGTACTGCGAGCGCTGCTACTCGCAGCTGAGAAGGACCGTGGAGCTAGCGGCGAATTCGGAGAGCTCTTCGCTGCACTGCGCCGCTCGCAAGCGGCTTCGTTCTGCGCCTTCTGCCGTCCGGCGAGAGCTGAACTCCAGCGGTCAGTTGCAGCTCTGCCCAACAGCGTGCTCTCGGTTCTGCGGGCAAGCACGCCCTCTTGCCTTGGCCCCGAGAGCAAAGTCCCGAGCGAGCACTCGACTCAGTGCAATGCACCCGGAAGGACGCTCTCGCTCGCCTTTCAAGGAGCGATTCCTAACAGCAGAAGCAGCAGAGGCACAAACTGCATGACGAGAAGGGACAACGTAGAACACGTCTCTGTCCTGGCACATTTTCGTGTGCGATACTTCCCTCCGGGTCTTCGGGCCTTGCGAAGCTCTGTGTACTGCGAGCGCTGCTACTCGCAGCTGAGAAGGACCGTGGAGCTAGCGGCGAATTCGGAGAGCTCTTCGCTGCACTGCGCCGCTCGCAAGCGGCTTCGTTCTTCGCCTTCTGCCGTCCGGCGAGAGCTGAACTCCAGCGGTCAGTTGCAGCTCTGCCCAACAGCGTGCTCTCGGTTCTGCGGGCAAGCACGCCCTCTTGCCTTGGCCCCGAGAGCAAAGTCCCGAGCGAGCACTCGACTCAGTGCAATGCACCCGGAAGGACGCTCTCGCTCGCCTTTCAAGGAGCGATTCCTAACAGCAGAAGCAGCAGAGGCACAAACTGCATGACGAGAAGGGACAACGTAGAACACGTCTCTGTCCTGGCACATTTTCGTGTGCGATACTTCCCTCCGGGTCTTCGGGCCTTGCGAAGCTCTGTGTACTGCGAGCGCTGCTACTCGCAGCTGAGAAGGACCGTGGAGCTAGCGGCGAATTCGGAGAGCTCTTCGCTGCACTGCGCCGCTCGCAAGCGGCTTCGTTCTTCGCCTTCTGCCGTCCGGCGAGAGCTGAACTCCAGCGGTCAGTTGCAGCTCTGCCCAACAGCGTGCTCTCGGTTCTGCGGGCAAGCACGCCCTCTTGCCTTGGCCCCGAGAGCAAAGTCCCGAGCGAGCACTCGACTCAGTGCAATGCACCCAGAAGGACGCTCTCGCTCGCCTTTCAAGGAGCGATTCCTAACAGCAGAAGCAGCAGAGGCACAAACTGCATGACGAGAAGGGACAACGTAGAACACGTCTCTGTCCTGGCACATTTTCGTGTGCGATACTTCCCTCCGGGTCTTCGGGCCTTGCGAAGCTCTGTGTACTGCGAGCGCTGCTACTCGCAGCTGAGAAGGACCGTGGAGCTAGCGGCGAATTCGGAGAGCTCTTCGCTGCACTGCGCCGCTCGCAAGCGGCTTCGTTCTTCGCCTTCTGCCGTCCGGCGAGAGCTGAACTCCAGCGGTCAGTTGCAGCTCTGCCCAACAGCGTGCTCTCAGTTCTGCGGGCAAGCACGCCCTCTTGCCTTGGCCCCGAGAGCAAAGTCCCGAGCGAGCACTCGACTCAGTGCAATGCACCCAGAAGGACGCTCTCGCTCGCCTTTCAAGGAGCGATTCCTAACAGCAGAAGCAGCAGAGGCACAAACTGCATGACGAGAAGGGACAACGTAGAACACGTCTCTGTCCTGGCACATTTTCGTGTGCGATACTTCCCTCCGGGTCTTCGGGCCTTGCGAAGCTCTGTGTACTGCGAGCGCTGCTACTCGCAGCTGAGAAGGACCGTGGAGCTAGCGGCGAATTCGGAGAGCTCTTCGCTGCACTGCGCCGCTCGCAAGCGGCTTCGTTCTTCGCCTTCTGCCGTCCGGCGAGAGCTGAACCCCAGCGGTCAGTTGCAGCTCTGCCCAACAGCGTGCTCTCAGTTCTGCGGGCAAGCACGCCCTCTTGCCTTGGCCCCGAGTGCAAAGTCCCGAGCGAGCACTCGACTCAGTGCAATGCACCCAGAAGGACGCTCTCGCTCGCCTTTCAAGGAGCGATTCCTAACAGCAGAAGCAGCAGAGGCACAAACTGCATGACGAGAAGGGACAACGTAGAACACGTCTCTGTCCTGGCACATTTTCGTGTGCGATACTTCCCTCCGGGTCTTCGGGCCTTGAGAAGCTCTGTGTACTGCGAGCGCTGCTACTCGCAGCTGAGAAGGACCGTGGAGCTAGCGGCGAATTCGGAGAGCTCTTCGCTGCACTGCGCCGCTCGCAAGCGGCTTCGTTCTTCGCCTTCTGCCGTCCGGCGAGAGCTGAACCCCAGCGGTCAGTTGCAGCTCTGCCCAACAGCGTGCTCTCAGTTCTGCGGGCAAGCACGCCCTCTTGCCTTGGCCCCGAGTGCAAAGTCCCGAGCGAGCACTCGACTCAGTGCAATGCACCCAGAAGGACGCTCTCGCTCGCCTTTCAAGGAGCGATTCCTAACAGCAGAAGCAGCAGAGGCACAAACTGCATGACGAGAAGGGACAACGTAGAACACGTCTCTGTCCTGGCACATTTTCGTGTGCGATACTTCCCTCCGGGTCTTCGGGCCTTGCGAAGCTCTGTGTACTGCGAGCGCTGCTACTCGCAGCTGAGAAGGACCGTGGAGCTAGCGGCGAATTCGGAGAGCTCTTCGCTGCACTGCGCCGCTCGCAAGCGGCTTCGTTCTTCGCCTTCTGCCGTCCGGCGAGAGCTGAACTCCAGCGGTCAGTTGCAGCTCTGCCCAACAGCGTGCTCTCAGTTCTGCGGGCAAGCACGCCCTCTTGCCTTGGCCCCGAGTGCAAAGTCCCGAGCGAGCACTCGACTCAGTGCAATGCACCCAGAAGGACGCTCTCGCTCGCCTTTCAAGGAGCGATTCCTAACAGCAGAAGCAGCAGAGGCACAAACTGCATGACGAGAAGGGACAACGTAGAACACGTCTCTGTCCTGGCACATTTTCGTGTGCGATACTTCCCTCCGGCTCTTCGGGCCTTGCGAAGCTCTGTGTACTGCGAGCGCCGCTACTCGCAGCTGAGAAGGACCGTGGAGCTAGCGGCGAATTCGGAGAGCTCTTCGCTGCACTGCGCCGCTCGCAAGCGGCTTCGTTCTTCGCCTTCTGCCGTCCGGCGAGAGCTGAACTCCAGCGGTCAGTTGCAGCTCTGCCCAACAGCGTGCTCTCAGTTCTGCGGGCAAGCACGCCCTCTTGCCTTGGCCCCGAGAGCAAAGTCCCGAGCGAGCACTCGACTCAGTGCAATGCACCCAGAAGGACGCTCTCGCTCGCCTTTCAAGGAGCGATTCCTAACAGCAGAAGCAGCAGAGGCACAAACTGCATGACGAGAAGGGACAACGTAGAACACGTCTCTGTCCTGGCACATTTTCGTGTGCGATACTTCCCTCCGGGTCTTCGGGCCTTGCGAAGCTCTGTGTACTGCGAGCGCCGCTACTCGCAGCTGAGAAGGACCGTGGAGCTAGCGGCGAATTCGGAGAGCTCTTCGCTGCACTGCGCCGCTCGCAAGCGGCTTCGTTCTTCGCCTTCTGCCGTCCGGCGAGAGCTGAACTCCAGCGGTCAGTTGCAGCTCTGCCCAACAGCGTGCTCTCAGTTCTGCGGGCAAGCACGCCCTCTTGCCTTGGCCCCGAGAGCAAAGTCCCGAGCGAGCACTCGACTCAGTGCAATGCACCCAGAAGGACGCTCTCGCTCGCCTTTCAAGGAGCGATTCCTAACAGCAGAAGCAGCAGAGGCACAAACTGCATGACGAGAAGGGACAACGTAGAACACGTCTCTGTCCTGGCACATTTTCGTGTGCGATACTTCCCTCCGGGTCTTCGGGCCTTGCGAAGCTCTGTGTACTGCGAGCGCCGCTACTCGCAGCTGAGAAGGACCGTGGAGCTAGCGGCGAATTCGGAGAGCTCTTCGCTGCACTGCGCCGCTCGCAAGCGGCTTCGTTCTTCGCCTTCTGCCGTCCGGCGAGAGCTGAACTCCAGCGGTCAGTTGCAGCTCTGCCCAACAGCGTGCTCTCAGTTCTACGGGCAAGCACGCCCTCTTGCCTTGGCCCCGAGTGCAAAGTCCCGAGCGAGCACTCGACTCAGTGCAATGCACCCAGAAGGACGCTCTCGCTCGCCTTTCAAGGAGCGATTCCTAACAGCAGAAGCAGCAGAGGCACAAACTGCATGACGAGAAGGGACAACGTAGAACACGTCTCTGTCCTGGCACATTTTCGTGTGCGATACTTCCCTCCGGGTCTTCGGGCCTTGCGAAGCTCTGTGTACTGCGAGCGCTGCTACTCGCAGCTGAGAAGGACCGTGGAGCTAGCGGCGAATTCGGAGAGCTCTTCGCTGCACTGCGCCGCTCGCAAGCGGCTTCGTTCTTCGCCTTCTGCCGTCCGGCGAGAGCTGAACTCCAGCGGTCAGTTGCAGCTCTGCCCAACAGCGTGCTCTCAGTTCTACGGGCAAGCACGCCCTCTTGCCTTGGCCCCGAGAGCAAAGTCCCGAGCGAGCACTCGACTCAGTGCAATGCACCCAGAAGGACGCTCTCGCTCGCCTTTCAAGGAGCGATTCCTAACAGCAGAAGCAGCAGAGGCACAAACTGCATGACGAGAAGGGACAACGTAGAACACGTCTCTGTCCTGGCACATTTTCGTGTGCGATACTTCCCTCCGGGTCTTCGGGCCTTGCGAAGCTCTGTGTACTGCGAGCGCTGCTACTCGCAGCTGAGAAGGACCGTGGAGCTAGCGGCGAATTCGGAGAGCTCTTCGCTGCACTGCGCCGCTCGCAAGCGGCTTCGTTCTGCGCCTTCTGCCGTCCGGCGAGAGCTGAACTCCAGCGGTCAGTTGCAGCTCTGCCCAACAGCGTGCTCTCAGTTCTGCGGGCAAGCACGCCCTCTTGCCTTGGCCCCGAGAGCAAAGTCCCGAGCGAGCACTCGACTCAGTGCAATGCACCCAGAAGGACGCTCTCGCTCGCCTTTCAAGGAGCGATTCCTAACAGCAGAAGCAGCAGAGGCACAAACTGCATGACGAGAAGGGACAACGTAGAACACGTCTCTGTCCTGGCACATTTTCGTGTGCGATACTTCCCTCCGGGTCTTCGGGCCTTGCGAAGCTCTGTGTACTGCGAGCGCTGCTACTCGCAGCTGAGAAGGACCGTGGAGCTAGCGGCGAATTCGGAGAGCTCTTCGCTGCACTGCGCCGCTCGCAAGCGGCTTCGTTCTTCGCCTTCTGCCGTCCGGCGAGAGCTGAACTCCAGCGGTCAGTTGCAGCTCTGCCCAACAGCGTGCTCTCAGTTCTGCGGGCAAGCACGCCCTCTTGCCTTGGCCCCGAGTGCAAAGTCCCGAGCGAGCACTCGACTCAGTGCAATGCACCCAGAAGGACGCTCTCGCTCGCCTTTCAAGGAGCGATTCCTAACAGCAGAAGCAGCAGAGGCACAAACTGCATGACGAGAAGGGACAACGTAGAACACGTCTCTGTCCTGGCACATTTTCGTGTGCGATACTTCCCTCCGGGTCTTCGGGCCTTGCGAAGCTCTGTGTACTGCGAGCGCTGCTACTCGCAGCTGAGAAGGACCGTGGAGCTAGCGGCGAATTCGGAGAGCTCTTCGCTGCACTGCGCCGCTCGCAAGCGGCTTCGTTCTTCGCCTTCTGCCGTCCGGCGAGAGCTGAACTCCAGCGGTCAGTTGCAGCTCTGCCCAACAGCGTGTTCTCGGTTCTGCGGGCAAGCACGCCCTCTTGCCTTGGCCGCGAGAGCAAAGTCCCGAGCGAGCACTCGACTCAGTGCAATGCACCCGGAAGGAAGCTCTCGCTCGCCTTTCAAGGAGCGATTCCTAACAGCAGAAGCAGCAGAGGCACAAACTGCACGACGAGAGGGGACAACGTAGAACACGTCTCTGTCCTGGCACATTTGCGTGTGCGATACTTCCCTCCGGCTCTTCGGGCCTTGCGAAGCTCTGTGTACTGCGAGCGCTGCTACTCGCAGCTGAGAAGGACCGTGGAGCTAGCGGCGAATTCGGAGAGCTCTTCGCTGCACTGCGCCGCTCGCAAGCGGCTTCGTTCTTCGCCTTCTGCCGTCCGGCGAGAGCTGAACTCCAGCGGTCAGTTGCAGCTCTGCCCAACAGCGTGCTCTCAGTTCTGCGGGCAAGCACGCCCTCTTGCCTTGGCCCCGAGTGCAAAGTCCCGAGCGAGCACTCGACTCAGTGCAATGCACCCGGAAGGACGCTCTCGCTCGCCTTTCAAGGAGCGATTCCTAACAGCAGAAGCAGCAGAGGCACAAACTGCATGACGAGAAGGGACAACGTAGAACACGTCTCTGTCCTGGCACATTTTCGTGTGCGATACTTCCCTCCGGGTCTTCGGGCCTTGCGAAGCTCTGTGTACTGCGAGCGCTGCTACTCGCAGCTGAGAAGGACCGTGGAGCTAGCGGCGAATTCGGAGAGCTCTTCGCTGCACTGCGCCGCTCGCAAGCGGCTTCGTTCTGCGCCTTCTGCCGTCCGGCGAGAGCTGAACTCCAGCGGTCAGTTGCAGCTCTGCCCAACAGCGTGCTCTCGGTTCTGCGGGCAAGCACGCCCTCTTGCCTTGGCCCCGAGAGCAAAGTCCCGAGCGAGCACTCGACTCAGTGCAATGCACCCGGAAGGACGCTCTCGCTCGCCTTTCAAGGAGCGATTCCTAACAGCAGAAGCAGCAGAGGCACAAACTGCATGACGAGAAGGGACAACGTAGAACACGTCTCTGTCCTGGCACATTTTCGTGTGCGATACTTCCCTCCGGGTCTTCGGGCCTTGCGAAGCTCTGTGTACTGCGAGCGCTGCTACTCGCAGCTGAGAAGGACCGTGGAGCTAGCGGCGAATTCGGAGAGCTCTTCGCTGCACTGCGCCGCTCGCAAGCGGCTTCGTTCTTCGCCTTCTGCCGTCCGGCGAGAGCTGAACTCCAGCGGTCAGTTGCAGCTCTGCCCAACAGCGTGCTCTCGGTTCTGCGGGCAAGCACGCCCTCTTGCCTTGGCCCCGAGAGCAAAGTCCCGAGCGAGCACTCGACTCAGTGCAATGCACCCGGAAGGACGCTCTCGCTCGCCTTTCAAGGAGCGATTCCTAACAGCAGAAGCAGCAGAGGCACAAACTGCATGACGAGAAGGGACAACGTAGAACACGTCTCTGTCCTGGCACATTTTCGTGTGCGATACTTCCCTCCGGGTCTTCGGGCCTTGCGAAGCTCTGTGTACTGCGAGCGCTGCTACTCGCAGCTGAGAAGGACCGTGGAGCTAGCGGCGAATTCGGAGAGCTCTTCGCTGCACTGCGCCGCTCGCAAGCGGCTTCGTTCTTCGCCTTCTGCCGTCCGGCGAGAGCTGAACTCCAGCGGTCAGTTGCAGCTCTGCCCAACAGCGTGCTCTCAGTTCTGCGGGCAAGCACGCCCTCTTGCCTTGGCCCCGAGAGCAAAGTCCCGAGCGAGCACTCGACTCAGTGCAATGCACCCAGAAGGACGCTCTCGCTCGCCTTTCAAGGAGCGATTCCTAACAGCAGAAGCAGCAGAGGCACAAACTGCATGACGAGAAGGGACAACGTAGAACACGTCTCTGTCCTGGCACATTTTCGTGTGCGATACTTCCCTCCGGGTCTTCGGGCCTTGCGAAGCTCTGTGTACTGCGAGCGCTGCTACTCGCAGCTGAGAAGGACCGTGGAGCTAGCGGCGAATTCGGAGAGCTCTTCGCTGCACTGCGCCGCTCGCAAGCGGCTTCGTTCTTCGCCTTCTGCCGTCCGGCGAGAGCTGAACTCCAGCGGTCAGTTGCAGCTCTGCCCAACAGCGTGCTCTCAGTTCTGCGGGCAAGCACGCCCTCTTGCCTTGGCCCCGAGAGCAAAGTCCCGAGCGAGCACTCGACTCAGTGCAATGCACCCAGAAGGACGCTCTCGCTCGCCTTTCAAGGAGCGATTCCTAACAGCAGAAGCAGCAGAGGCACAAACTGCATGACGAGAAGGGACAACGTAGAACACGTCTCTGTCCTGGCACATTTTCGTGTGCGATACTTCCCTCCGGGTCTTCGGGCCTTGCGAAGCTCTGTGTACTGCGAGCGCTGCTACTCGCAGCTGAGAAGGACCGTGGAGCTAGCGGCGAATTCGGAGAGCTCTTCGCTGCACTGCGCCGCTCGCAAGCGGCTTCGTTCTTCGCCTTCTGCCGTCCGGCGAGAGCTGAACTCCAGCGGTCAGTTGCAGCTCTGCCCAACAGCGTGCTCTCAGTTCTGCGGGCAAGCACGCCCTCTTGCCTTGGCCCCGAGTGCAAAGTCCCGAGCGAGCACTCGACTCAGTGCAATGCACCCAGAAGGACGCTCTCGCTCGCCTTTCAAGGAGCGATTCCTAACAGCAGAAGCAGCAGAGGCACAAACTGCATGACGAGAAGGGACAACGTAGAACACGTCTCTGTCCTGGCACATTTTCGTGTGCGATACTTCCCTCCGGCTCTTCGGGCCTTGCGAAGCTCTGTGTACTGCGAGCGCCGCTACTCGCAGCTGAGAAGGACCGTGGAGCTAGCGGCGAATTCGGAGAGCTCTTCGCTGCACTGCGCCGCTCGCAAGCGGCTTCGTTCTTCGCCTTCTGCCGTCCGGCGAGAGCTGAACTCCAGCGGTCAGTTGCAGCTCTGCCCAACAGCGTGCTCTCAGTTCTGCGGGCAAGCACGCCCTCTTGCCTTGGCCCCGAGAGCAAAGTCCCGAGCGAGCACTCGACTCAGTGCAATGCACCCAGAAGGACGCTCTCGCTCGCCTTTCAAGGAGCGATTCCTAACAGCAGAAGCAGCAGAGGCACAAACTGCATGACGAGAAGGGACAACGTAGAACACGTCTCTGTCCTGGCACATTTTCGTGTGCGATACTTCCCTCCGGGTCTTCGGGCCTTGCGAAGCTCTGTGTACTGCGAGCGCCGCTACTCGCAGCTGAGAAGGACCGTGGAGCTAGCGGCGAATTCGGAGAGCTCTTCGCTGCACTGCGCCGCTCGCAAGCGGCTTCGTTCTTCGCCTTCTGCCGTCCGGCGAGAGCTGAACTCCAGCGGTCAGTTGCAGCTCTGCCCAACAGCGTGCTCTCAGTTCTGCGGGCAAGCACGCCCTCTTGCCTTGGCCCCGAGAGCAAAGTCCCGAGCGAGCACTCGACTCAGTGCAATGCACCCAGAAGGACGCTCTCGCTCGCCTTTCAAGGAGCGATTCCTAACAGCAGAAGCAGCAGAGGCACAAACTGCATGACGAGAAGGGACAACGTAGAACACGTCTCTGTCCTGGCACATTTTCGTGTGCGATACTTCCCTCCGGGTCTTCGGGCCTTGCGAAGCTCTGTGTACTGCGAGCGCCGCTACTCGCAGCTGAGAAGGACCGTGGAGCTAGCGGCGAATTCGGAGAGCTCTTCGCTGCACTGCGCCGCTCGCAAGCGGCTTCGTTCTTCGCCTTCTGCCGTCCGGCGAGAGCTGAACTCCAGCGGTCAGTTGCAGCTCTGCCCAACAGCGTGCTCTCAGTTCTACGGGCAAGCACGCCCTCTTGCCTTGGCCCCGAGTGCAAAGTCCCGAGCGAGCACTCGACTCAGTGCAATGCACCCAGAAGGACGCTCTCGCTCGCCTTTCAAGGAGCGATTCCTAACAGCAGAAGCAGCAGAGGCACAAACTGCATGACGAGAAGGGACAACGTAGAACACGTCTCTGTCCTGGCACATTTTCGTGTGCGATACTTCCCTCCGGGTCTTCGGGCCTTGCGAAGCTCTGTGTACTGCGAGCGCTGCTACTCGCAGCTGAGAAGGACCGTGGAGCTAGCGGCGAATTCGGAGAGCTCTTCGCTGCACTGCGCCGCTCGCAAGCGGCTTCGTTCTTCGCCTTCTGCCGTCCGGCGAGAGCTGAACTCCAGCGGTCAGTTGCAGCTCTGCCCAACAGCGTGCTCTCAGTTCTACGGGCAAGCACGCCCTCTTGCCTTGGCCCCGAGAGCAAAGTCCCGAGCGAGCACTCGACTCAGTGCAATGCACCCAGAAGGACGCTCTCGCTCGCCTTTCAAGGAGCGATTCCTAACAGCAGAAGCAGCAGAGGCACAAACTGCATGACGAGAAGGGACAACGTAGAACACGTCTCTGTCCTGGCACATTTTCGTGTGCGATACTTCCCTCCGGGTCTTCGGGCCTTGCGAAGCTCTGTGTACTGCGAGCGCTGCTACTCGCAGCTGAGAAGGACCGTGGAGCTAGCGGCGAATTCGGAGAGCTCTTCGCTGCACTGCGCCGCTCGCAAGCGGCTTCGTTCTGCGCCTTCTGCCGTCCGGCGAGAGCTGAACTCCAGCGGTCAGTTGCAGCTCTGCCCAACAGCGTGCTCTCAGTTCTGCGGGCAAGCACGCCCTCTTGCCTTGGCCCCGAGAGCAAAGTCCCGAGCGAGCACTCGACTCAGTGCAATGCACCCAGAAGGACGCTCTCGCTCGCCTTTCAAGGAGCGATTCCTAACAGCAGAAGCAGCAGAGGCACAAACTGCATGACGAGAAGGGACAACGTAGAACACGTCTCTGTCCTGGCACATTTGCGTGTGCGATACTTCCCTCCGGGTCTTCGGGCCTTGCGAAGCTCTGTGTACTGCGAGCGCTGCTACTCGCAGCTGAGAAGGACCGTGGAGCTAGCGGCGAATTCGGAGAGCTCTTCGCTGCACTGCGCCGCTCGCAAGCGGCTTCGTTCTTCGCCTTCTGCCGTCCGGCGAGAGCTGAACTCCAGCGGTCAGTTGCAGCTCTGCCCAACAGCGTGCTCTCAGTTCTGCGGGCAAGCACGCCCTCTTGCCTTGGCCCCGAGTGCAAAGTCCCGAGCGAGCACTCGACTCAGTGCAATGCACCAGAAGGACGCTCTCGCTCGCCTTTCAAGGAGCGATTCCTAACAGCAGAAGCAGCAGAGGCACAAACTGCATGACGAGAAGGGACAACGTAGAACACGTCTCTGTCCTGGCACATTTTCGTGTGCGATACTTCCCTCCGGGTCTTCGGGCCTTGCCGAAGCTCTGTGTACTGCGAGCGCTGCTACTCGCAGCTGAGAAGGACCGTGGAGCTAGCGGCGAATTCGGAGAGCTCTTCGCTGCACTGCGCCGCTCGCAAGCGGCTTCGTTCTTCGCCTTCTGCCGTCCGGCGAGAGCTGAACTCCAGCGGTCAGTTGCAAGCTCTGCCCAACAGCGTGTTCTCGGTTCTGCGGGCAAGCACGCCCTCTTGCCTTGGCCCCGAGAGCAAAGTCCCGAGCGAGCACTCGACTCAGTGCAATGCACCCAGAAGGACGCTCTCGCTCGCCTTTCAAAGAGCGATTCCTAACAGCAGAAGCAGCAGAGGCACAAACTGCACGACGAGAGGGGACAACGTAGAACACGTCTCTGTCCTGGCACATTTGCGTGAGAGATACTTCCCTCCGGCTCTTCGGGCCTTGCGAAGCTCTGTGTACTGCGAGCGCTGCTACTCGCAGCTGAGAAGGACCGTGGAGCTAGCGGCGAATTCGGAGAGCTCTTCGCTGCACTGCGCCGCTCGCAAGCGGCTTCGTTCTCGCCTTCTGCCGTCCGGCGAGAGCTGAACTCCAGCGGTCAGTTGCAGCTCTGCCCAACAGCGTGTTCTCGGTTCTGCGGGCAAGCACGCCCTCTTGCCTTGGCCGCGAGAGCAAAGTCCCGAGCGAGCACTCGACTCAGTGCAATGCACCCGGAAGGAAGCTCTCGCTCGCCTTTCAAGGAGCGATTCCTAACAGCAGAAGCAGCAGAGGCACAAACTGCACGACGAGAGGGGACAACGTAGAACACGTCTCTGTCCTGGCACATTTGCGTGTGCGATACTTCCCTCCGGCTCTTCGGGCCTTGCGAAGCTCTGTGTACTGCGAGCGCTGCTACTCGCAGCTGAGAAGGACCGTGGAGCTAGCGGCGAATTCGGAGAGCTCTTCGCTGCACTGCGCCGCTCGCAAGCGGCTTCGTTCTTCGCCTTCTGCCGTCCGGCGAGAGCTGAACTCCAGCGGTCAGTTGCAGCTCTGCCCAACAGCGTGTTCTCGGTTCTGCGGGCAAGCACGCCCTCTTGCTTGGCCGCGAGAGCAAAGTCCCGAGCGAGCACTCGACTCAGTGCAATGCACCCGGAAGGACGCTCTCGCTCGCCTTTCAAGGAGCGATTCCTAACAGCAGAAGCAGCAGAGGCACAACTGCACGACGAGAGGGGACAACGTAGAACACGTCTCTGTCCTGGCACATTTGCGTGGTGCGATACTTCCCTCCGGCTCTTCGGGCCTTGCGAAGCTCTGTGTACTGCGAGCGCTGCTACTCGCAGCTGAGAAGGACCGTGGAGCTAGCGGCGAATTCGGAGAGCTCTTCGCTGCACTGCGCCGCTCGCAAGCGGCTTCGTTCTTCGCCTTCTGCCGTCCGGCGAGAGCTGAACTCCAGCGGTCAGTTGCAGCTCTGCCCAACAGCGTGTTCTCGGTTCTGCGAGCAAGCACGCCCTCTTGCCTTGGCCCCGAGAGCAAAGTCCCGAGCGAGCACTCGACTCAGTGCAATGCACCCGGAAGGACGCTCTCGCTCGCCTTTCAAAGAGCGATTCCTAACAGCAGAAGCAGCAGAGGCACAAACTGCATGACGAGAGGGACAACGTAGAACACGTCTCTGTCCTGGCACATTTTCGTGTGCGATACTTCCCTCCGGGTCTTCGGGCCTTGCGAAGCTCTGTGTACTGCGAGCGCTGCTACTCGCAGCTGAGAAGGACCGTGGAGCTAGCGGCGAATTCGGAGAGCTCTTCGCTGCACTGCGCCGCTCGCAAGCGGCTTCGTTCTTCGCCTTCTGCCGTCCGGCGAGAGCTGAACTCCAGCGGTCAGTTGCAGCTCTGCCCAACAGCGTGTTCTCGGTTCTGCGGGCAAGCACGCCCTCTTGCCTTGGCCCCGAGAGCAAAGTCCCGAGCGAGCACTCGACTCAGTGCAATGCACCCGGAAGGAAGCTCTCGCTCGCCTTTCAAGGAGCGATTCCTAACAGCAGAAGCAGCAGAGGCACAAACTGCACCGACGAGAGGGGACAACGTAGAACACGTCTCTGTCCTGGCACATTTGCGTGTGCGATACTTCCCTCGGCTCTTCGGGCCTTGCGAAGCTCTGTGTACTGCGAGCGCTGCTACTCGCAGCTGAGAAGGACCGTGGAGCTAGCGGCGAATTCGGAGAGCTCTTCGCTGCACTGCGCCGCTCGCAAGCGGCTTCGTTCTTCGCCTTCTGCCGTCCGGCGAGAGCTGAACTCCAGCGGTCAGTTGCAGCTCTGCCCAACAGCGTGTTCTCGGTTCTGCGGGCAAGCACGCCCTCTTGCCTTGGCCGCGAGAGCAAAGTCCCGAGCGAGCACTCGACTCAGTGCAATGCACCCGGAAGGACGCTCTCGCTCGCCTTTCAAGGAGCGATTCCTAACAGCAGAAGCAGCAGAGGCACAAACTGCACGACGAGAGGGGACAACGTAGAACACGTCTCTGTCCTGGCACATTTGCGTGTGCGATACTTCCCTCCGGCTCTTCGGGCCTGCGAAGCTCTGTGTACTGCGAGCGCTGCTACTCGCAGCTGAGAAGGACCGTGGAGCTAGCGGCGAATTCGGAGAGCTCTTCGCTGCACTGCGCCGCTCGCAAGCGGCTTCGTTCTTCGCCTTCTGCCGTCCGGCGAGAGCTGAACTCCAGCGGTCAGTTGCAGCTCTGCCCAACAGCGTGTTCTCGGTTCTGCGAGCAAGCACGCCCTCTTGCCTTGGCCCCGAGAGCAAAGTCCCGAGCGAGCACTCGACTCAGTGCAATGCACCCGGAAGGACGCTCTCGCTCGCCTTTCAAAGAGCGATTCCTAACAGCAGAAGCAGCAGAGGCACAAACTGCACGACGAGAGGGGACAACGTAGAACACGTCTCTGTCCTGGCACATTTGCGTGTGCGATACTTCCCTCCGGCTCTTCGGGCCTTGCGAAGCTCTGTGTACTGCGAGCGCTGCTACTCGCAGCTGAGAAGGACCGTGGAGCTAGCGGCGAATTCGGAGAGCTCTTCGCTGCACTGCGCCGCTCGCAAGCGGCTTCGTTCTTCGCCTTCTGCCGTCCGGCGAGAGCTGAACTCCAGCGGTCAGTTGCAGCTCTGCCCAACAGCGTGTTCTCGGTTCTGCGGGCAAGCACGCCCTCTTGCCTGGCCCCGAGAGCAAAGTCCCGAGCGAGCACTGACTCAGTGCAATGCACCCGGAAGGACGCTCTCGCTCGCCTTTCAAGGAGCGATTCCTAACAGCAGAAGCAGCAGAGGCACAAACTGCACGACGAGAAGGGACAACGTAGAACACGTCTCTGTCCTGGCACATTTTCGTGTGCGATACTTCCCTCCGGCTCTTCGGGCCTTGCGAAGCTCTGTGTACTGCGAGCGCTGCTACTCGCAGCTGAGAAGGACCGTGGAGCTAGCGGCGAATTCGTAGAGCTCTTCGCTGCACTGCGCCGCTCGCAAGCGGCTTCGTTCTTCGCCTTCTGCGTCCGGCGAGAGCTGAACTCCAGCGGTCAGTTGCAGCTCTGCCCAACAGCGTGCTCTCGGTTCTGCGGGCAAGCACGCCCTCTTGCCTTGGCCCCGAGAGCAAAGTCCCGAGCGAGCACTCGACTCAGTGCAATGCACCGGAAGGACGCTCTCGCTCGCCTTTCAAGGAGCGATTCCTAACAGCAGAAGCAGCAGAGGCACAAACTGCACGACGAGAGGGGACAACGTAGAACACGTCTCTGTCCTGGCACATTTGCGTGTGCGATACTTCCCTCCGGCTCTTCGGGCCTTGCGAAGCTCTGTGTACTGCGAGCGCTGCTACTCGCAGCTGAGAAGGACCGTGGAGCTAGCGGCGAATTCGGAGAGCTCTTCGCTGCACTGCGCCGCTCGCAAGCGCCTTCGTTCTTCGCCTTCTGCCGTCCGGCGAGAGCTGAACTTCAGCGGTCAGTTGCAGCTCTGCCAACAGCGTGTTCTCGGTTCTGCGGGCAAGCACGCCCTCTTGCCTTGGCCGCGAAGAGCAAAGTCCCGAGCGAGCACTCGACTCAGTGCAATGCACCCGGAAGGACGCTCTCGCTCGCCTTTCAAGGAGCGATTCCTAACAGCAGAAGCAGCAGAGGCACAAACTGCACGACGAGAGGGGACAACGTAGAACACGTCTCTGTCCTGGCACATTTGCGTGTGCGATACTTCCCTCCGGCTCTTCGGGCCTTGCGAAGCTCTGTGTACTGCGAGCGCTGCTACTCGCAGCTGAGAAGGACCGTGGAGCTAGCGGCGAATTCGGAGAGCTCTTCGCTGCACTGCGCCGCTCGCAAGCGGCTTCGTTCTTCGCCTTCTGCCGTCCGGCGAGAGCTGAACTCCAGCGGTCAGTTGCAGCTCTGCCCAACAGCGTGTTCTCGGTTCTGCGGGCAAGCACGCCCTCTTGCCTTGGCCGCGAGAGCAAACTCCGAGCGAGCACTCGACTCAGTGCAATGCACCCGGAAGGACGCTCTCGCTCGCCTTTCAAGGAGCGATTCCTAACAGCAGAAGCAGCAGAGGCACAAACTGCACGACGAGAGGGGACAACGTAGAACACGTCTCTGTCCTGGCACATTTGCGTGTGCGATACTTCCCTCCGGGTCTTCGGGCCTTGCGAAGCTCTGTGTACTGCGAGCGCTGCTACTCGCAGCTGAGAAGGACCGTGGAGCTAGCGGCGAATTCGGAGAGCTCTTCGCTGCACTGCGCCGCTCGCAAGCGGCTTCGTTCTTCGCCTTCTGCCGTCCGGCGAGAGCTGAACTCCAGCGGTCAGTTGCAGCTCTGCCCAACAGCGTGTTCTCGGTTCTGCGGCAAGCACGCCCTCTTGCCTTGGCCCCGAGAGCAAAGTCCCGAGCGAGCACTCGACTCAGTGCAATGCACCCGGAAGGACGCTCTCGCTCGCCTTTCAAGGAGCGATTCCTAACAGCAGAAGCAGCAGAGGCACAAACTGCACGACGAGAGGGGACAACGTAGAACACGTCTCTGTCCTGGCACATTTGCGTGTGCGATACTTCCCTCCGGCTCTTCGGGCCTTGCGAAGCTCTGTGTACTGCGAGCGCTGCTACTCGCAGCTGAGAAGGACCGTGGAGCTAGCGGCGAATTCGAGAGCTCTTCGCTGCACTGCGCCGCTCGCAAGCGGCTTCGTTCTTCGCCTTCTGCCGTCCGGCGAGAGCTGAACTCCAGCGGTCAGTTGCAGCTCTGCCCAACAGCGTGTTCTCGGTTCTGCGGGCAAGCACGCCCTCTTGCCTTGGCCCCGAGAGCAAAGTCCCGAGCGAGCACTCGACTCAGTGCAATGCACCCGGAAGGACGCTCTCGCTCGCCTTTCAAAGAGCGATTCCTAACAGCAGAAGCAGCAGAGGCACAAACTGCACGACGAGAGGGGACAACGTAGAACACGTCTCTGTCCTGGCACATTTGCGTAGTGCGATACTTCCCTCCGGGTCTTCGGGCCTTGCGAAGCTCTGTGTACTGCGAGCGCTGCTACTCGCAGCTGAGAAGGACCGTGGAGCTAGCGGCGAATTCGGAGAGCTCTTCGCTGCACTGCGCCGCTCGCAAGCGGCTTCGTTCTTCGCCTTCTGCCGTCCGGCGAGAGCTGAACTCCAGCGGTCAGTTGCAGCTCTGCCCAACAGCGTGTTCTCGGTTCTGCGGGCAAGCACGCCCTCTTGCCTTGGCCCCGAGAGCAAAGTCCCGAGCGAGCACTCGACTCAGTGCAATGCACCGGAAGGACGCTCTCGCTCGCCTTTCAAGGAGCGATTCCTAACAGCAGAAGCAGCAGAGGCACAAACTGCACGACGAGAGGGGACAACGTAGAACACGTCTCTGTCCTGGCACATTTTGCGTGTGCGATACTTCCCTCCGGCTCTTCGGGCCTTGCGAAGCTCTGTGTACTGCGAGCGCTGCTACTCGCAGCTGAGAAGGACCGTGGAGCTAGGAGCGGCGAATTCGGAGAGCTCTTCGCTGCACTGCGCCGCTCGCAAGCGCCTTCGTTCTTCGCCTTCTGCCGTCCGGCGAGAGCTGAACTCCAGCGGTCAGTTGCAGCTCTGCCCAACAGCGTGTTCTCGGTTCTGCGGGCAAGCACGCCCTCTTGCCTTGGCCGCGAGAGCAAAGTCCCGAGCGAGCACTCGACTCAGTGCAATGCACCCGGAAGGACGCTCTCGCTCGCCTTCAAGGAGCGATTCCTAACAGCAGAAGCAGCAGAGCACAAACTGCACGACGAGAGGGGACAACGTAGAACACGTCTCTGTCCTGGCACATTTGCGTGTGCGATACTTCCCTCCGGCTCTTCGGGCCTTGCGAAGCTCTGTGTACTGCGAGCGCTGCTACTCGCAGCTGAGAAGGACCGTGGAGCTAGCGGCGAATTCGGAGAGCTCTTCGCTGCACTGCGCCGCTCGCAAGCGGCTTCGTTCTTCGCCTTCTGCCGTCCGGCGAGAGCTGAACTCCAGCGGTCAGTTGCAGCTCTGCCCAACAGCGTGTTCTCGGTTCTGCGGGCAAGCACGCCCTCTTGCCTTGGCCCCGAGAGCAAAGTCCCGAGCGAGCACTCGACTCAGTGCAATGCACCCGGAAGGACGCTCTCGCTCGCCTTTCAAGGAGCGATTCCTAACAGCAGAAGCAGCAGAGGCACAAACTGCACGACGAGAGGGGACAACGTTAGAACACGTCTCTGTCCTGGCACATTTTCGTGTGCGATACTTCCCTCCGGCTCTTCGGGCCTTGCGAAGCTCTGTGTACTGCGAGCGCTGCTACTCGCAGCTGAGAAGGACCGTGGAGCTAGCGGCGAATTCGGAGAGCTCTTCGCTGCACTGCGCCGCTCGCAAGCGCCTTCGTTCTTCGCCTTCTGCCGTCCGGCGAAGGCTGAACTCCAGCGGTCAGTTGCAGCTCTGCCCAACAGCGTGTTCTCGGTTCTGCGGGCAAGCACGCCCTCTTGCCTTGGCCCCGAGAGCAAAGTCCCGAGCGAGCACTCGACTCAGTGCAATGCACCCGGAAGGACGCTCTCGCTCGCCTTTCAAGGAGCGATTCCTAACAGCAGAAGCAGCAGAGGCACAAACTGCACGACGAGAGGGGACAACGTAGAACACGTCTCTGTCCTGGCACATTTGCGTGTGCGATACTTCCCTCCGGCTCTTCGGGCCTTGCGAAGCTCTGTGTACTGCGAGCGCTGCTACTCGCAGCTGAGAAGGACCGTGGAGCTAGCGGCGAATTCGGAGAGCTCTTCGCTGCACTGCGCCGCTCGCAAGCGCCTTCGTTCTTCGCCTTCTGCCGTCCGGCGAAGGCTGAACTCCAGCGGTCAGTTGCAGCTCTGCCCAACAGCGTGTTCTCGGTTCTGCGGGCAAGCACGCCCTCTTGCCTTGGCCCCGAGAGCAAAGTCCCGAGCGAGCACTCGACTCAGTGCAATGCACCCGGAAGGACGCTCTCGCTCGCCTTTCAAGGAGCGATTCCTAACAGCAGAAGCAGCAGAGGCACAAACTGCACGACGAGAGGGGACAACGTAGAACACGTCTCTGTCCTGGCACATTTGCGTGTGCGATACTTCCCTCCGGCTCTTCGGGCCTTGCGAAGCTCTGTGTACTGCGAGCGCTGCTACTA
>NW_028275933.1:0-41835 GCF_052056855.1 Sturnus vulgaris
TCATGCAGTTTGTGCCTCTGCTGCTTCTGCTGTTAGGAATCGCTCCTTGAAAGACGAGCGAGAGCGTCCTTCCGGGTGCATTGCACTGAGTCGAGTGCTCGCTCGGGACTTTGCTCTCGGGGCCAAGGCAAGAGGGCGTGCTTGCCCGCAGAACTGAGAACACGCTGTTGGGCAGAGCTGCAACTGACCGCCGGAGTTCAGCTCTCGCCGGACGGCAGAAGGCGAAGAACGAAGCCGCTTGCGAGCGGCGCAGTGCAGCGAAGAGCTCTCCGAATTCGCCGCTAGCTCCACGGTCCTTCTCAGCTGCGAGTAGCAGCGCTCGCAGTACACGGAGCTTCGCAAGGCCCGAAGACCCGGAGGGAAGTATCGCACACGCAAATGTGCCAGGACAGAGACGTGGTCTACGTTGTCCCTTCTCGTCATGCAGTTTGTGCCTCTGCTGCTTCTGCTGTTAGGAATCGCTCCTTGAAAGACGAGCGAGAGCGTCCTTCCGGGTGCATTGCACTGAGTCGAGTGCTCGCTCGGGACTTTGCTCCCGGGGCCAAGGCAAGAGGGCGTGCTTGCCCGCAGAACTGAGAACACGCTGTTGGGCAGAGCTGCAACTGACCGCCGGAGTTCAGCTCTCGCCGGACGGCAGAAGGCGAAGAACGAAGCCGCTTGCGAGCGGCGCAGTGCAGCGAAGAGCTCTCCGAATTCGCCGCTAGCTCCACGGTCCTTCTGAGCTGCGAGTAGCAGCGCTCGCAGTACACGGGGCTTCGCAAGGCCCGAAGACCCGGAGGGAAGTATGGCACACGCAAATGTGCCAGGACAGAGACGTGTTCTACGTTGTCCCTTCTCGTCATGCAGTTTGTGCCTCTGCTGCTTCTGATGTTAGGAATCGCTCCTTGAAAGACGAGCGAGAGCGTCCTTCCGGGTGCATTGCACTGAGTCGAGTGCTCGCTCGGGACTTTGCTCCCGGGGCCAAGGCAAGAGGGCGTGCTTGCCCGCAGAACTGAGAACACGCTGTTGGGCAGAGCTGCAACTGACCGCCGGAGTTCAGCTCTCGCCGGACGGCAGAAGGCGAAGAACGAAGCCGCTTGCGAGCGGCGCAGTGCAGCGAAGAGCTCTCCGAATTCGCCGCTAGCTCCACGGTCCTTCTCAGCTGCGAGTAGCAGCGCTCGCAGTACACGGAGCTTCGCAAGGCCCGAAGACCCGGAGGGAAGTATCGCACACGAAAATGTGCCAGGACAGAGACGTGTTCTACGTTGTCCCTTCTCGTCATGCAGTTTGTGCCTCTGCTGCTTCTGCTGTTAGGAATCGCTCCTTGAAAGACGAGCGAGAGCGTCCTTCCGGGTGCATTGCACTGAGTCGAGTGCTCGCTTGGGACTTTGCTCCCGGGGCCAAGGCAAGAGGGCGTGCTTGCCCGCAGAACTGAGAACACGCTGTTGGGCAGAGCTGCAACTGACCGCCGGAGTTCAGCTCTCGCCGGACGGCAGAAGGCGAAGAACGAAGCCGCTTGCGAGCGGCGCAGTGCAGCGAAGAGCTCTCCGAATTCGCCGCTAGCTCCACGGTCCTTCTCAGCTGCGAGTAGCAGCGCTCGCAGTACACGGGGCTTCGCAAGGCCCGAAGACCCGGAAGGAAGTATCGCACACGAAAATGTGCCAGGACAGAGACGTGTTCTACGTTGTCCCTTCTCGTCATGCAGTTTGTGCCTCTGCTGCTTCTGCTGTTAGGAATCGCTCCTTGAAAGACGAGCGAGAGCGTCCTTCCGGGTGCATTGCACTGAGTCGAGTGCTCGCTCGGGACTTTGCTCCCGGGGCCAAGGCAAGAGGGCGTGCTTGCCCGCAGAACTGAGAACACGCTGTTGGGCAGAGCTGCAACTGACCGCCGGAGTTCAGCTCTCGCCGGACGGCAGAAGGCGAAGAACGAAGCCGCTTGCGAGCGGCGCAGTGCAGCGAAGAGCTCTCCGAATTCGCCGCTAGCTCCACGGTCCTTCTCAGCTGCGAGTAGCAGCGCTCGCAGTACACGGGGCTTCGCAAGGCCCGAAGACCCGGAGGGAAGTATCGCACACGAAAATGTGCCAGGACAGAGACGTGTTCTACGTTGTCCCTTCTCGTCATGCAGTTTGTGCCTCTGCTGCTTCTGCTGTTAGGAATCGCTCCTTGAAAGACGAGCGAGAGCGTCCTTCCGGGTGCATTGCACTGAGTCGAGTGCTCGCTCGGGACTTTGCTCTCGGGGCCAAGGCAAGAGGGCGTGCTTGCCCGCAGAACTGAGAACACGCTGTTGGGCAGAGCTGCAACTGACCGCCGGAGTTCAGCTCTCGCCGGACGGCAGAAGGCGAAGAACGAAGCCGCTTGCGAGCGGCGCAGTGCAGCGAAGAGCTCTCCGAATTCGCCGCTAGCTCCACGGTCCTTCTCAGCTGCGAGTAGCAGCGCTCGCAGTACACGGGGCTTCGCAAGGCCCGAAGACCCGGAGGGAAGTATCGCACACGAAAATGTGCCAGGACAGAGACGTGTTCTACGTTGTCCCTTCTCGTCATGCAGTTTGTGCCTCTGCTGCTTCTGCTGTTAGGAATCGCTCCTTGAAAGACGAGCGAGAGCGTCCTTCCGGGTGCATTGCACTGAGTCGAGTGCTCGCTCGGGACTTTGCTCCCGGGGCCAAGGCAAGAGGGCGTGCTTGCCCGCAGAACTGAGAACACGCTGTTGGGCAGAGCTGCAACTGACCGCCGGAGTTCAGCTCTCGCCGGACGGCAGAAGGCGAAGAACGAAGCCGCTTGCGAGCGGCGCAGTGCAGCGAAGAGCTCTCCGAATTCGCCGCTAGCTCCACGGTCCTTCTGAGCTGCGAGTAGCAGCGCTCGCAGTACACGGAGCTTCGCAAGGCCCGAAGACCCGGAGGGAAGTATCGCACACGAAAATGTGCCAGGACAGAGACGTGTTCTACGTTGTCCCTTCTCGTCATGCAGTTTGTGCCTCTGCTGCTTCTGCTGTTAGGAATCGCTCCTTGAAAGGCGAGCGAGAGCGTCCTTCCGGGTGCATTGCACTGAGTCGAGTGCTCGCTCGGGACTTTGCACTCGGGGCCAAGGCAAGAGGGCGTGCTTGCCCGCAGAACTGAGAACACGCTGTTGGGCAGAGCTGCAACTGACCGCTGGAGTTCAGCTCTCGCCGGACGGCAGAAGGCGAAGAACGAAGCCGCTTGCGAGCGGCGCAGTGCAGCGAAGAGCTCTCCGAATTCGCCGCTAGCTCCACGGTCCTTCTCAGCTGCGAGTAGCAGCGCTCGCAGTACACGGGGCTTCGCAAGGCCCGAAGACCCGGAGGGAAGTATCGCACACGAAAATGTGCCAGGACAGAGACGTGTTCTACGTTGTCCCTTCTCGTCATGCAGTTTGTGCCTCTGCTGCTTCTGCTGTTAGGAATCGCTCCTTGAAAGACGAGCGAGAGCGTCCTTCCGGGTGCATTGCACTGAGTCGAGTGCTCGCTCGGGACTTTGCTCCCGGGGCCAAGGCAAGAGGGCGTGCTTGCCCGCAGAACTGAGAACACGCTGTTGGGCAGAGCTGCAACTGACCGCCGGAGTTCAGCTCTCGCCGGACGGCAGAAGGCGAAGAACGAAGCCGCTTGCGAGCGGCGCAGTGCAGCGAAGAGCTCTCCGAATTCGCCGCTAGCTCCACGGTCCTTCTCAGCTGCGAGTAGCAGCGCTCGCAGTACACGGGGCTTCGCAAGGCCCGAAGACCCGGAAGGAAGTATCGCACACGAAAATGTGCCAGGACAGAGACGTGTTCTACGTTGTCCCTTCTCGTCATGCAGTTTGTGCCTCTGCTGCTTCTGCTGTTAGGAATCGCTCCTTGAAAGGCGAGCGAGAGCGTCCTTCCGGGTGCATTGCACTGAGTCGAGTGCTCGCTCGGGACTTTGCTCCCGGGGCCAAGGCAAGAGGGCGTGCTTGCCCGCAGAACTGAGAACACGCTGTTGGGCAGAGCTGCAACTGACCGCCGGAGTTCAGCTCTCGCCGGACGGCAGAAGGCGAAGAACGAAGCCGCTTGCGAGCGGCGCAGTGCAGCGAAGAGCTCTCCGAATTCGCCGCTAGCTCCACGGTCCTTCTCAGCTGCGAGTAGCAGCGCTCGCAGTACACGGAGCTTCGCAAGGCCCGAAGACCCGGAGGGAAGTATGGCACACGGAAATGTGCCAGGACAGAGACGTTCTACGTTGTCCCTTCTCGTCATGCAGTTTGTGCCTCTGCTGCTTCTGCTGTTAGGAATCGCTCCTTGAAAGACGAGCGAGAGCGTCCTTCCGGGTGCATTGCACTGAGTCGAGTGCTCGCTCGGGACTTTGCTCCCGGGGCCAAGGCAAGAGGGCGTGCTTGCCCGCAGAACTGAGAACACGCTGTTGGGCAGAGCTGCAACTGACCGCTGGAGTTCAGCTCTCGCCGGACGGCAGAAGGCGAAGAACGAAGCCGCTTGCGAGCGGCGCAGTGCAGCGAAGAGCTCTCCGAATTCGCCGCTAGCTCCACGGTCCTTCTCAGCTGCGAGTAGCAGCGCTCGCAGTACACGGAGCTTCGCAAGGCCCGAAGACCCGGAGGGAAGTATGGCACACGGAAATGTGCCAGGACAGAGACGTGTTCTACGTTGTCCCTTCTCGTCATGCAGTTTGTGCCTCTGCTGCTTCTGCTGTTAGGAATCGCTCCTTGAAAGACGAGCGAGAGCGTCCTTCCGGATGCATTGCACTGAGTCGAGTGCTCGCTCGGGACTTTGCTCTCGGGGCCAAGGCAAGAGGGCGTGCTTGCCCGCAGAACTGAGAACACGCTGTTGGGCAGAGCTGCAACTGACCGCTGGAGTTCAGCTCTCGCCGGACGGCAGAAGGCGAAGAACGAAG
Organism: Sturnus vulgaris; assembly: GCF_052056855.1. Lineage (NCBI taxonomy): Eukaryota > Metazoa > Chordata > Aves > Passeriformes > Sturnidae > Sturnus > Sturnus vulgaris. Next base: position 4,842 of record NW_028275933.1, read on the forward strand.
CCGCTTGCGAGCGGCGCAGTGCAGCGAAGAGCTCTCCGAATTCGCCGCTAGCTCCACGGTCCTTCTCAGCTGCGAGTAGCAGCGCTCGCAGTACACGGAGCTTCGCAAGGCCCGAAGACCCGGAGGGAAGTATCGCACACGAAAATGTGCCAGGACAGAGACGTGTTCTACGTTGTCCCTTCTCGTCATGCAGTTTGTGCCTCTGCTGCTTCTGCTGTTAGGAATCGCTCCTTGAAAGGCGAGCGAGAGCGTCCTTCCGGGTGCATTGCACTGAGTCGAGTGCTCGCTCGGGACTTTGCTCTCGGGGCCAAGGCAAGAGGGCGTGCTTGCCCGCAGAACTGAGAACACGCTGTTGGGCAGAGCTGCAACTGACCGCTGGAGTTCAGCTCTCGCCGGACGGCAGAAGGCGAAGAACGAAGCCGCTTGCGAGCGGCGCAGTGCAGCGAAGAGCTCTCCGAATTCGCCGCTAGCTCCACGGTCCTTCTCAGCTGCGAGTAGCAGCGCTCGCAGTACACAGGGCTTCGCAAGGCCCGAAGACCCGGAGGGAAGTATCGCACACGAAAATGTGCCAGGACAGAGACGTGTTCTACGTTGTCCCTTCTCGTCATGCAGTTTGTGCCTCTGCTGCTTCTGCTGTTAGGAATCGCTCCTTGATAGGCGAGCGAGAGCGTCCTTCCGGGTGCATTGCACTGAGTCGAGTGCTCGCTCGGGACTTTGCTCCCGGGGCCAAGGCAAGAGGGCGTGCTTGCCCGCAGAACTGAGAAACACGCTGTTGGGCAGAGCTGCAACTGACCGCCGGAGTTCAGCTCTCGCCGGACGGCAGAAGCGAAGAACGAAGCCGCTTGCGAGCGGCGCAGTGCAGCGAAGAGCTCTCCGAATTCGCCGCTAGCTCCACGGTCCTTCTCAGCTGCGAGTAGCAGCGCTCGCAGTACACGGAGATTCGCAAGGCCCGAAGACCCGGAGGGAAGTATCGCACACGAAAATGTGCCAGGACAGAGACGTGTTCTACGTTGTCCCTTCTCGTCATGCAGTTTGTGCCTCTGCTGCTTCTGCTGTTAGGAATCGCTCCTTGAAAGGCGAGCGAGAGCGTCCTTCCGGGTGCATTGCACTGAGTCGAGTGCTCGCTCGGGACTTTGCTCCCGGGGCAAGGCAAGAGGGCGTGCTTGCCCGCAGAACTGAGAACACGCTGTTGGGCAGAGCTGCAACTGACCGCCGGAGTTCAGCTCTCGCCGGACGGCAGAAGGCGAAGAACGAAGCCGCTTGCGAGCGGCGCAGTGCAGCGAAGAGCTCTCCGAATTCGCCGCTAGCTCCACGGTCCTTCTCAGCTGCGAGTAGCAGCGCTCGCAGTACACGGGGCTTCGCAAGGCCCGAAGACCCGGAAGGAAGTATCGCACACGAAAATGTGCCAGGACAGAGACGTGTTCTACGTTGTCCCTTCTCGTCATGCAGTTTGTGCCTCTGCTGCTTCTGCTGTTAGGAATCGCTCCTTGAAAGGCGAGCGAGAGCGTCCTTCCGGGTGCATTGCACTGAGTCGAGTGCTCGCTCGGGACTTTGCTCCCGGGGCCAAGGCAAGAGGGGCGTGCTTGCCCGCAGAACTGAGAACACGCTGTTGGGCAGAGCTGCAACTGACCGCCGGAGTTCAGCTCTCGCCGGACGGCAGAAGGCGAAGAACGAAGCCGCTTGCGAGCGGCGCAGTGCAGCGAAGAGCTCTCCGAATTCGCCGCTAGCTCCACGGTCCTTCTCAGCTGCGAGTAGCAGCGCTCGCAGTACACGGGGCTTCGCAAGGCCCGAAGACCCGGAAGGAAGTATCGCACACGAAAATGTGCCAGGACAGAGACGTGTTCTACGTTGTCCCTTCTCGTCATGCAGTTTGTGCCTCTGCTGCTTCTGCTGTTAGGAATCGCTCCTTGAAAGGCGAGCGAGAGCGTCCTTCCGGGTGCATTGCACTGAGTCGAGTGCTCGCTCGGGACTTTCCTCTCGGGGCCAAGGCAAGAGGGCGTGCTTGCCCGCAGAACTGAGAACACGCTGTTGGGCAGAGCTGCAACTGACCGCCGGAGTTCAGCTCTCGCCGGACGGCAGAAGGCGAAGAACGAAGCCGCTTGCGAGCGGCGCAGTGCAGCGAAGAGCTCTCCGAATTCGCCGCTAGCTCCACGGTCCTTCTCAGCTGCGAGTAGCAGCGCTCGCAGTACACGGGGCTTCGCAAGGCCCGAAGACCCGGAGGGAAGTATCGCACACGAAAATGTGCCAGGACAGAGACGTGTTCTACGTTGTCCCTTCTCGTCATGCAGTTTGTGCCTCTGCTGCTTCTGCTGTTAGGAATCGCTCCTTGAAAGGCGAGCGAGAGCGTCCTTCCGGGTGCATTGCACTGAGTCGAGTGCTCGGCTCGGGACTTTGCTCCCGGGGCCAAGGCAAGAGGGCGTGCTTGCCCGCAGAACTGAGAACACGCTGTTGGGCAGAGCTGCAACTGACCGCCGGAGTTCAGCTCTCGCCGGACGGCAGAAGGCGAAGAACGAAGCCGCTTGCGAGCGGCGCAGTGCAGCGAAGAGCTCTCCGAATTCGCCGCTAGCTCCACGGTCCTTCTCAGCTGCGAGTAGCAGCGCTCGCAGTACACGGAGCTTCGCAAGGCCCGAAGACCCGGAGGGAAGTATCGCACACGAAAATGTGCCAGGACAGAGACGTGTTCTACGTTGTCCCTTCTCGTCATGCAGTTTGTGCCTCTGCTGCTTCTGCTGTTAGGAATCGCTCCTTGAAAGGCGAGCGAGAGCGTCCTTCCGGGTGCATTGCACTGAGTCGAGTGCTCGCTCGGGACTTTGCTCCCGGGGCCAAGGCAAGAGGGCGTGCTTGCCCGCAGAACTGAGAACACGCTGTTGGGCAGAGCTGCAACTGACCGCCGGAGTTCAGCTCTCGCCGGACGGCAGAAGGCGAAGAACGAAGCCGCTTGCGAGCGGCGCAGTGCAGCGAAGAGCTCTCCGAATTCGCCGCTAGCTCCACGGTCCTTCTCAGCTGCGAGTAGCAGCGCTCGCAGTACACGGAGATTCGCAAGGCCCGAAGACCCGGAGGGAAGTATCGCACACGAAAATGTGCCAGGACAGAGACGTGTTCTACGTTGTCCCTTCTCGTCATGCAGTTTGTGCCTCTGCTGCTTCTGCTGTTAGGAATCGCTCCTTGAAAGGCGAGCGAGAGCGTCCTTCCGGGTGCATTGCACTGAGTCGAGTGCTCGCTCGGGACTTTGCTCCCGGGGCCAAGGCAAGAGGGCGTGCTTGCCCGCAGAACTGAGAACACGCTGTTGGGCAGAGCTGCAACTGACCGCCGGAGTTCAGCTCTCGCCGGACGGCAGAAGGCGAAGAACGAAGCCGCTTGCGAGCGGCGCAGTGCAGCGAAGAGCTCTCCGAATTCGCCGCTAGCTCCACGGTCCTTCTGAGCTGCGAGTAGCAGCGCTCGCAGTACACGGGGCTTCGCAAGGCCCGAAGACCCGGAGGGAAGTATCGCACACGAAAATGTGCCAGGACAGAGACGTGTTCTACGTTGTCCCTTCTCGTCATGCAGTTTGTGCCTCTGCTGCTTCTGCTGTTAGGAATCGCTCCTTGAAAGGCGAGCGAGCGCGTCCTTCCGGGTGCATTGCACTGAGTCGAGTGCTCGGTCGGGACTTTGCTCCCGGAGCCAAGGCAAGAGGGCGTGCTTGCCCGCAGAACTGAGAACACGCTGTTGGGCAGAGCTGCAACTGACCGCCGGAGTTCAGCTCTCGCCGGACGGCAGAAGGCGAAGAACGAAGCCGCTTGCGAGCGGCGCAGTGCAGCGAAGAGCTCTCCGAATTCGCCGCTAGCTCCACGGTCCTTCTCAGCTGCGAGTAGCAGCGCTCGCAGTACACGGGGCTTCGCAAGGCCCGAAGACCCGGAAGGAAGTATCGCACACGAAAATGTGCCAGGACAGAGACGTGTTCTACGTTGTCCCTTCTCGTCATGCAGTTTGTGCCTCTGCTGCTTCTGCTGTTAGGAATCGCTCCTTGAAAGGCGAGCGAGAGCGTCCTTCCGGGTGCATTGCACTGAGTCGAGTGCTCGCTCGGGACTTTGCTCCCGGGGCCAAGGCAAGAGGGCGTGCTTGCCCGCAGAACTGAGAACACGCTGTTGGGCAGAGCTGCAACTGACCGCCGGAGTTCAGCTCTCGCCGGACGGCAGAAGGCGAAGAACGAAGCCGCTTGCGAGCGGCGCAGTGCAGCGAAGAGCTCTCCGAATTCGCCGCTAGCTCCACGGTCCTTCTCAGCTGCGAGTAGCAGCGCTCGCAGTACACAGAGCTTCGCAAGGCCCGAAGACCCGGAGGGAAGTATCGCACACGAAAATGTGCCAGGACAGAGACGTGTTCTACGTTGTCCCTTCTCGTCATGCAGTTTGTGCCTCTGCTGCTTCTGCTGTTAGGAATCGCTCCTTGAAAGGCGAGCGAGAGCGTCCTTCCGGGTGCATTGCACTGAGTCGAGTGCTCGGTCGGGACTTTGCTCCCGGGGCCAAGGCAAGAGGGCGTGCTTGCCCGCAGAACTGAGAACACGCTGTTGGGCAGAGCTGCAACTGACCGCCGGAGTTCAGCTCTCGCCGGACGGCAGAAGGCGAAGAACGAAGCCGCTTGCGAGCGGCGCAGTGCAGCGAAGAGCTCTCCGAATTCGCCGCTAGCTCCACGGTCCTTCTCAGCTGCGAGTAGCAGCGCTCGCAGTACACAGGGCTTCGCAAGGCCCGAAGACCCGGAGGGAAGTATGGCACACGAAATGTGCCAGGACAGAGACGTGTTCTACGTTGTCCCTTCTCGTCATGCAGTTTGTGCCTCTGCTGCTTCTGCTGTTAGGAATCGCTCCTTGAAAGACGAGCGAGAGCGTCCTTCCGGATGCATTGCACTGAGTCGAGTGCTCGCTCGGGACTTTGCTCTCGGGGCCAAGGCAAGAGGGCGTGCTTGCCCGCAGAACTGAGAACACGCTGTTGGGCAGAGCTGCAACTGACCGCTGGAGTTCAGCTCTCGCCGGACGGCAGAAGGCGAAGAACGAAGCCGCTTGCGAGCGGCGCAGTGCAGCGAAGAGCTCTCCGAATTCGCCGCTAGCTCCACGGTCCTTCTCAGCTGCGAGTAGCAGCGCTCGCAGTACACAGAGCTTCGCAAGGCCCGAAGACCCGGAGGGAAGTATCGCACACGAAAATGTGCCAGGACAGAGACGTGTTCTACGTTGTCCCTTCTCGTCATGCAGTTTGTGCCTCTGCTGCTTCTGCTGTTAGGAATCGCTCCTTGAAAGGCGAGCGAGAGCGTCCTTCCGGGTGCATTGCACTGAGTCGAGTGCTCGCTCGGGACTTTGCTCTCGGGGCCAAGGCAAGAGGGCGTGCTTGCCCGCAGAACTGAGAACACGCTGTTGGGCAGAGCTGCAACTGACCGCTGGAGTTCAGCTCTCGCCGGACGGCAGAAGGCGAAGAACGAAGCCGCTTGCGAGCGGCGCAGTGCAGCGAAGAGCTCTCCGAATTCGCCGCTAGCTCCACGGTCCTTCTCAGCTGCGAGTAGCAGCGCTCGCAGTACACAGGGCTTCGTAAGGCCCGAAGACCCGGAGGGAAGTATGGCACACGAAAATGTGCCAGGACAGAGACGTGTTCTACGTTGTCCCTTCTCGTCATGCAGTTTGTGCCTCTGCTGCTTCTGCTGTTAGGAATCGCTCCTTGAAAGGCGAGCGAGGAGCGTCCTTCCGGGTGCATTGCACTGAGTCGAGTGCTCGCTCGGGACTTTGCTCTCGGGGCCAAGGCAAGAGGGCGTGCTTGCCCGCAGAACTGAGAACACGCTGTTGGGCAGAGCTGCAACTGACCGCTGGAGTTCAGCTCTCGCCGGACGGCAGAAGGCGAAGAACGAAGCCGCTTGCGAGCGGCGCAGTGCAGCGAAGAGCTCTCCGAATTCGCCGCTAGCTCCACGGTCCTTCTCAGCTGCGAGTAGCAGCGCTCGCAGTACACAGGGCTTCGCAAGGCCCGAAGACCCGGAGGGAAGTATGGCACACGAAAATGTGCCAGGACAGAGACGTGTTCTACGTTGTCCCTTCTCGTCATGCAGTTTGTGCCTCTGCTGCTTCTGCTGTTAGGAATCGCTCCTTGAAAGGCGAGCGAGAGCGTCCTTCCGGGTGCATTGCACTGAGTCGAGTGCTCGCTCGGGACTTTGCACTCGGGGCCAAGGCAAGAGGGCGTGCTTGCCCGCAGAACTGAGAACACGCTGTTGGGCAGAGCTGCAACTGACCGCTGGAGTTCAGCTCTCGCCGGACGGCAGAAGGCGAAGAACGAAGCCGCTTGCGAGCGGCGCAGTGCAGCGAAGAGCTCTCCGAATTCGCCGCTAGCTCCACGGTCCTTCTGAGCTGCGAGTAGCAGCGATCGCAGTACACAGAGCTTCGCAAGGCCCGAAGACCTGGAGGGAAGTATGGCACACGGAAATGTGCCAGGACAGAGACGTGTTCTACGTTGTCCCTTCTCGTCATGCAGTTTGTGCCTCTGCTGCTTCTGCTGTTAGGAATCGCTCCTTGAAAGGCGAGCGAGAGCGTCCTTCCGGGTGCATTGCACTGAGTCGAGTGCTCGCTCGGGACTTTGCACTCGGGGCCAAGGCAAGAGGGCGTGCTTGCCCGCAGAACTGAGAACACGCTGTTGGGCAGAGCTGCAACTGACCGCCGGAGTTCAGCTCTCGCCGGACGGCAGAAGGCGAAGAACGAAGCCGCTTGCGAGCGGCGCAGTGCAGCGAAGAGCTCTCCGAATTCGCCGCTAGCTCCACGGTCCTTCTCAGCTGCGAGTAGCAGCGCTCGCAGTACACAGGGCTTCGCAAAGCCCGAAGACCCGGAGGGAAGTATCGGCACACGAAAATGTGCCAGGACAGAGACGTGTTCTACGTTGTCCCTTCTCGTCATGCAGTTTGTGCCTCTGCTGCTTCTGCTGTTAGGAATCGCTCCTTGAAAGGCGAGCGAGAGCGTCCTTCCGGGTGCATTGCACTGAGTCGAGTGCTCGCTCGGGACTTTGCTCCCGGGGCCAAGGCAAGAGGGCGTGCTTGCCCGCAGAACTGAGAACACGCTGTTGGGCAGAGCTGCAACTGACCGCCGGAGTTCAGCTCTCGCCGGACGGCAGAAGGCGAAGAACGAAGCCGCTTGCGAGCGGCGCAGTGCAGCGAAGAGCTCTCCGAATTCGCCGCTAGCTCCACGGTCCTTCTCAGCTGCGAGTAGCAGCGCTCGCAGTACACGGAGATTCGCAAGGCCCGAAGACCCGGAGGGAAGTATCGCACACGAAAATGTGCCAGGACAGAGACGTGTTCTACGTTGTCCCTTCTCGTCATGCAGTTTGTGCCTCTGCTGCTTCTGCTGTTAGGAATCGCTCCTTGAAAGACGAGCGAGAGCGTCCTTCCGGGTGCATTGCACTGAGTCGAGTGCTCGCTCGGGACTTTGCTCCCGGGGCCAAGGCAAGAGGGCGTGATTGCCCGCAGAACTGAGAACACGCTGTTGGGCAGAGCTGCAACTGACCGCCGGAGTTCAGCTCTCGCCGGACGGCAGAAGGCGAAGAACGAAGCCGCTTGCGAGCGGCGCAGTGCAGCGAAGAGCTCTCCGAATTCGCCGCTAGCTCCACGGTCCTTCTCAGCTGCGAGTAGCAGCGCTCGCAGTACACGGGGCTTCGCAAGGCCCGAAGACCCGGAGGGAAGTATCGCACACGAAAATGTGCCAGGACAGAGACGTGTTCTACGTTGTCCCTTCTCGTCATGCAGTTTGTGCCTCTGCTGCTTCTGCTGTTAGGAATCGCTCCTTGAAAGGCGAGCGAGAGCGTCCTTCCGGGTGCATTGCACTGAGTCGAGTGTTCGCTCGGGACTTTGCACTCGGGGCCAAGGCAAGAGGGCGTGCTTGCCCGCAGAACTGAGAACACGCTGTTGGGCAGAGCTGCAACTGACCGCCGGAGTTCAGCTCTCGCCGGACGGCAGAAGGCGAAGAACGAAGCCGCTTGCGAGCGGCGCAGTGCAGCGAAGAGCTCTCCGAATTCGCCGCTAGCTCCACGGTCCTTCTCAGCTGCGAGTAGCAGCGCTCGCAGTACACAGAGCTTCGCAAGGCCCGAAGACCCGGAGGGAAGTATCGCACACGCAAATGTGCCAGGACAGAGACGTGTTCTACGTTGTCCCTTCTCGTCATGCAGTTTGTGCCTCTGCTGCTTCTGCTGTTAGGAATCGCTCCTTGAAAGGCGAGCGAGAGCGTCCTTCCGGGTGCATTGCACTGAGTCGAGTGCTCGCTCGGGACTTTGCTCCCGGGGCCAAGGCAAGAGGGCGTGCTTGCCCGCAGAACTGAGAACACGCTGTTGGGCAGAGCTGCAACTGACCGCCGGAGTTCAGCTCTCGCCGGACGGCAGAAGGCGAAGAACGAAGCCGCTTGCGAGCGGCGCAGTGCAGCGAAGAGCTCTCCGAATTCGCCGCTAGCTCCACGGTCCTTCTGAGCTGCGAGTAGCAGCGCTCGCAGTACACGGGGCTTCGCAAGGCCCGAAGACCCGGAGGGAAGTATCGCACACGAAAATGTGCCAGGACAGAGACGTGTTCTACGTTGTCCCTTCTCGTCATGCAGTTTGTGCCTCTGCTGCTTCTGCTGTTAGGAATCGCTCCTTGAAAGACGAGCGAGAGCGTCCTTCCGGGTGCATTGCACTGAGTCGAGTGCTCGCTCGGGACTTTGCTCCCGGGGCCAAGGCAAGAGGGCGTGCTTGCCCGCAGAACTGAGAACACGCTGTTGGGCAGAGCTGCAACTGACCGCCGGAGTTCAGCTCTCGCCGGACGGCAGAAGGCGAAGAACGAAGCCGCTTGCGAGCGGCGCAGTGCAGCGAAGAGCTCTCCGAATTCGCCGCTAGCTCCACGGTCCTTCTGAGCTGCGAGTAGCAGCGCTCGCAGTACACGGAGCTTCGCAAGGCCCGAAGACCCGGAGGGAAGTATCGCACACGAAAATGTGCCAGGACAGAGACGTGTTCTACGTTGTCCCTTCTCGTCATGCAGTTTGTGCCTCTGCTGCTTCTGCTGTTAGGAATCGCTCCTTGAAAGGCGAGCGAGAGCGTCCTTCCGGGTGCATTGCACTGAGTCGAGTGCTCGCTAGGGACTTTGCTCCCGGGGCCAAGGCAAGAGGGCGTGCTTGCCCGCAGAACTGAGAACACGCTGTTGGGCAGAGCTGCAACTGACCGCCGGAGTTCAGCTCTCGCCGGACGGCAGAAGGCGAAGAACGAAGCCGCTTGCGAGCGGCGCAGTGCAGCGAAGAGCTCTCCGAATTCGCCGCTAGCTCCACGGTCCTTCTGAGCTGCGAGTAGCAGCGCTCGCAGTACACGGGGCTTCGCAAGGCCCGAAGACCCGGAGGGAAGTATCGCACACGGAAATGTGCCAGGACAGAGACGTGTTCTACGTTGTCCCTTCTCGTCATGCAGTTTGTGCCTCTGCTGCTTCTGCTGTTAGGAATCGCTCCTTGAAAGACGAGCGAGAGCGTCCTTCCGGGTGCATTGCACTGAGTCGAGTGCTCGCTCGGGACTTTGCTCTCGGGGCCAAGGCAAGAGGGCGTGCTTGCCCGCAGAACTGAGAACACGCTGTTGGGCAGAGCTGCAACTGACCGCCGGAGTTCAGCTCTCGCCGGACGGCAGAAGGCGAAGAACGAAGCCGCTTGCGAGCGGCGCAGTGCAGCGAAGAGCTCTCCGAATTCGCCGCTAGCTCCACGGTCCTTCTCAGCTGCGAGTAGCAGCGCTCGCAGTACACGGGGCTTCGCAAGGCCCGAAGACCCGGAGGGAAGTATCGCACACGGAAATGTGCCAGGACAGAGACGTGTTCTACGTTGTCCCTTCTCGTCATGCAGTTTGTGCCTCTGCTGCTTCTGCTGTTAGGAATCGCTCCTTGAAAGACGAGCGAGAGCGTCCTTCCGGGTGCATTGCACTGAGTCGAGTGCTCGCTCGGGACTTTGCTCTCGGGGCCAAGGCAAGAGGGCGTGCTTGCCCGCAGAACTGAGAACACGCTGTTGGGCAGAGCTGCAACTGACCGCCGGAGTTCAGCTCTCGCCGGACGGCAGAAGGCGAAGAACGAAGCCGCTTGCGAGCGGCGCAGTGCAGCGAAGAGCTCTCCGAATTCGCCGCTAGCTCCACGGTCCTTCTCAGCTGCGAGTAGCAGCGCTCGCAGTACACGGAGCTTCGCAAGGCCCGAAGACCCGGAGGGAAGTATCGCACACGCAAATGTGCCAGGACAGAGACGTGGTCTACGTTGTCCCTTCTCGTCATGCAGTTTGTGCCTCTGCTGCTTCTGCTGTTAGGAATCGCTCCTTGAAAGACGAGCGAGAGCGTCCTTCCGGGTGCATTGCACTGAGTCGAGTGCTCGCTCGGGACTTTGCTCTCGGGGCCAAGGCAAGAGGGCGTGCTTGCCCGCAGAACTGAGAACACGCTGTTGGGCAGAGCTGCAACTGACCGCCGGAGTTCAGCTCTCGCCGGACGGCAGAAGGCGAAGAACGAAGCCGCTTGCGAGCGGCGCAGTGCAGCGAAGAGCTCTCCGAATTCGCCGCTAGCTCCACGGTCCTTCTCAGCTGCGAGTAGCAGCGCTCGCAGTACACGGAGCTTCGCAAGGCCCGAAGACCCGGAGGGAAGTATCGCACACGCAAATGTGCCAGGACAGAGACGTGGTCTACGTTGTCCCTTCTCGTCATGCAGTTTGTGCCTCTGCTGCTTCTGCTGTTAGGAATCGCTCCTTGAAAGACGAGCGAGAGCGTCCTTCCGGGTGCATTGCACTGAGTCGAGTGCTCGCTCGGGACTTTGCTCTCGGGGCCAAGGCAAGAGGGCGTGCTTGCCCGCAGAACTGAGAACACGCTGTTGGGCAGAGCTGCAACTGACCGCCGGAGTTCAGCTCTCGCCGGACGGCAGAAGGCGAAGAACGAAGCCGCTTGCGAGCGGCGCAGTGCAGCGAAGAGCTCTCCGAATTCGCCGCTAGCTCCACGGTCCTTCTCAGCTGCGAGTAGCAGCGCTCGCAGTACACGGAGCTTCGCAAGGCCCGAAGACCCGGAGGGAAGTATCGCACACGCAAATGTGCCAGGACAGAGACGTGGTCTACGTTGTCCCTTCTCGTCATGCAGTTTGTGCCTCTGCTGCTTCTGCTGTTAGGAATCGCTCCTTGAAAGACGAGCGAGAGCGTCCTTCCGGGTGCATTGCACTGAGTCGAGTGCTCGCTCGGGACTTTGCTCCCGGGGCCAAGGCAAGAGGGCGTGCTTGCCCGCAGAACTGAGAACACGCTGTTGGGCAGAGCTGCAACTGACCGCCGGAGTTCAGCTCTCGCCGGACGGCAGAAGGCGAAGAACGAAGCCGCTTGCGAGCGGCGCAGTGCAGCGAAGAGCTCTCCGAATTCGCCGCTAGCTCCACGGTCCTTCTGAGCTGCGAGTAGCAGCGCTCGCAGTACACGGGGCTTCGCAAGGCCCGAAGACCCGGAGGGAAGTATGGCACACGCAAATGTGCCAGGACAGAGACGTGTTCTACGTTGTCCCTTCTCGTCATGCAGTTTGTGCCTCTGCTGCTTCTGATGTTAGGAATCGCTCCTTGAAAGACGAGCGAGAGCGTCCTTCCGGGTGCATTGCACTGAGTCGAGTGCTCGCTCGGGACTTTGCTCCCGGGGCCAAGGCAAGAGGGCGTGCTTGCCCGCAGAACTGAGAACACGCTGTTGGGCAGAGCTGCAACTGACCGCCGGAGTTCAGCTCTCGCCGGACGGCAGAAGGCGAAGAACGAAGCCGCTTGCGAGCGGCGCAGTGCAGCGAAGAGCTCTCCGAATTCTCGCTAGCTCCACGGTCCTTCTCAGCTGCGAGTAGCAGCGCTCGCAGTACACGGAGCTTCGCAAGGCCCGAAGACCCGGAGGGAAGTATCGCACACGAAAATGTGCCAGGACAGAGACGTGTTCTACGTTGTCCCTTCTCGTCATGCAGTTTGTGCCTCTGCTGCTTCTGCTGTTAGGAATCGCTCCTTGAAAGACGAGCGAGAGCGTCCTTCCGGGTGCATTGCACTGAGTCGAGTGCTCGCTCGGGACTTTGCTCCCGGGGCCAAGGCAAGAGGGCGTGCTTGCCCGCAGAACTGAGAACACGCTGTTGGGCAGAGCTGCAACTGACCGCCGGAGTTCAGCTCTCGCCGGACGGCAGAAGGCGAAGAACGAAGCCGCTTGCGAGCGGCGCAGTGCAGCGAAGAGCTCTCCGAATTCGCCGCTAGCTCCACGGTCCTTCTCAGCTGCGAGTAGCAGCGCTCGCAAGTACACGGGGCTTCGCAAGGCCCGAAGACCCGGAAGGAAGTATCGCACACGAAAATGTGCCAGGACAGAGACGTGTTCTACGTTGTCCCTTCTCGTCATGCAGTTTGTGCCTCTGCTGCTTCTGCTGTTAGGAATCGCTCCTTGAAAGACGAGCGAGAGCGTCCTTCCGGGTGCATTGCACTGAGTCGAGTGCTCGCTCGGGACTTTGCTCCCGGGGCCAAGGCAAGAGGGCGTGCTTGCCCGCAGAACTGAGAACACGCTGTTGGGCAGAGCTGCAACTGACCGCCGGAGTTCAGCTCTCGCCGGACGGCAGAAGGCGAAGAACGAAGCCGCTTGCGAGCGGCGCAGTGCAGCGAAGAGCTCTCCGAATTCGCCGCTAGCTCCACGGTCCTTCTCAGCTGCGAGTAGCAGCGCTCGCAGTACACGGAGCTTCGCAAGGCCCGAAGACCCGGAGGGAAGTATCGCACACGAAAATGTGCCAGGACAGAGACGTGTTCTACGTTGTCCCTTCTCGTCATGCAGTTTGTGCCTCTGCTGCTTCTGCTGTTAGGAATCGCTCCTTGAAAGGCGAGCGAGAGCGTCCTTCCGGGTGCATTGCACTGAGTCGAGTGCTCGCTCGGGACTTTGCTCTCGGGGCCAAGGCAAGAGGGCGTGCTTGCCCGCAGAACTGAGAACACGCTGTTGGGCAGAGCTGCAACTGACCGCCGGAGTTCAGCTCTCGCCGGACGGCAGAAGGCGAAGAACGAAGCCGCTTGCGAGCGGCGCAGTGCAGCGAAGAGCTCTCCGAATTCGCCGCTAGCTCCACGGTCCTTCTCAGCTGCGAGTAGCAGCGCTCGCAGTACACGGAGCTTCGCAAGGCCCGAAGACCCGGAGGGAAGTATGGCACACGCAAATGTGCCAGGACAGAGACGTGTTCTACGTTGTCCCTTCTCGTCATGCAGTTTGTGCCTCTGCTGCTTCTGCTGTTAGGAATCGCTCCTTGAAAGACGAGCGAGAGCGTCCTTCCGGGTGCATTGCACTGAGTCGAGTGCTCGCTCGGGACTTTGCTCTCGGGGCCAAGGCAAGAGGGCGTGCTTGCCCGCAGAACTGAGAACACGCTGTTGGGCAGAGCTGCAACTGACCGCCGGAGTTCAGCTCTCGCCGGACGGCAGAAGGCGAAGAACGAAGCCGCTTGCGAGCGGCGCAGTGCAGCGAAGAGCTCTCCGAATTCGCCGCTAGCTCCACGGTCCTTCTCAGCTGCGAGTAGCAGCGCTCGCAGTACACGGAGCTTCGCAAGGCCCGAAGACCCGGAGGGAAGTATCGCACACGAAAATGTGCCAGGACAGAGACGTGTTCTACGTTGTCCCTTCTCGTCATGCAGTTTGTGCCTCTGCTGCTTCTGCTGTTAGGAATCGCTCCTTGAAAGGCGAGCGAGAGCGTCCTTCCGGGTGCATTGCACTGAGTCGAGTGCTCGCTCGGGACTTTGCTCTCGGGGCCAAGGCAAGAGGGCGTGCTTGCCCGCAGAACTGAGAACACGCTGTTGGGCAGAGCTGCAACTGACCGCCGGAGTTCAGCTCTCGCCGGACGGCAGAAGGCGAAGAACGAAGCCGCTTGCGAGCGGCGCAGTGCAGCGAAGAGCTCTCCGAATTCGCCGCTAGCTCCACGGTCCTTCTGAGCTGCGAGTAGCAGCGCTCGCAGTACACGGAGCTTCGCAAGGCCCGAAGACCCGGAGGGAAGTATGGCACACGCAAATGTGCCAGGACAGAGACGTGTTCTACGTTGTCCCTTCTCGTCATGCAGTTTGTGCCTCTGCTGCTTCTGCTGTTAGGAATCGCTCCTTGAAAGACGAGCGAGAGCGTCCTTCCGGGTGCATTGCACTGAGTCGAGTGCTCGCTCGGGACTTTGCTCTCGGGGCCAAGGCAAGAGGGCGTGCTTGCCCGCAGAACTGAGAACACGCTGTTGGGCAGAGCTGCAACTGACCGCCGGAGTTCAGCTCTCGCCGGACGGCAGAAGGCGAAGAACGAAGCCGCTTGCGAGCGGCGCAGTGCAGCGAAGAGCTCTCCGAATTCGCCGCTAGCTCCACGGTCCTTCTCAGCTGCGAGTAGCAGCGCTCGCAGTACACGGGGCTTCGCAAGGCCCGAAGACCCGGAGGGAAGTATCGCACACGAAAATGTGCCAGGACAGAGACGTGTTCTACGTTGTCCCTTCTCGTCATGCAGTTTGTGCCTCTGCTGCTTCTGCTGTTAGGAATCGCTCCTTGAAAGACGAGCGAGAGCGTCCTTCCGGGTGCATTGCACTGAGTCGAGTGCTCGCTCGGGACTTTGCTCTCGGGGCCAAGGCAAGAGGGCGTGCTTGCCCGCAGAACTGAGAACACGCTGTTGGGCAGAGCTGCAACTGACCGCCGGAGTTCAGCTCTCGCCGGACGGCAGAAGGCGAAGAACGAAGCCGCTTGCGAGCGGCGCAGTGCAGCGAAGAGCTCTCCGAATTCGCCGCTAGCTCCACGGTCCTTCTCAGCTGCGAGTAGCAGCGCTCGCAGTACACGGGGCTTCGCAAGGCCCGAAGACCCGGAGGGAAGTATCGCACACGAAAATGTGCCAGGACAGAGACGTGTTCTACGTTGTCCCTTCTCGTCATGCAGTTTGTGCCTCTGCTGCTTCTGCTGTTAGGAATCGCTCCTTGAAAGACGAGCGAGAGCGTCCTTCCGGGTGCATTGCACTGAGTCGAGTGCTCGCTCGGGACTTTGCTCCCGGGGCCAAGGCAAGAGGGCGTGCTTGCCCGCAGAACTGAGAACACGCTGTTGGGCAGAGCTGCAACTGACCGCCGGAGTTCAGCTCTCGCCGGACGGCAGAAGGCGAAGAACGAAGCCGCTTGCGAGCGGCGCAGTGCAGCGAAGAGCTCTCCGAATTCGCCGCTAGCTCCACGGTCCTTCTGAGCTGCGAGTAGCAGCGCTCGCAGTACACGGAGCTTCGCAAGGCCCGAAGACCCGGAGGGAAGTATCGCACACGAAAATGTGCCAGGACAGAGACGTGTTCTACGTTGTCCCTTCTCGTCATGCAGTTTGTGCCTCTGCTGCTTCTGCTGTTAGGAATCGCTCCTTGAAAGGCGAGCGAGAGCGTCCTTCCGGGTGCATTGCACTGAGTCGAGTGCTCGCTCGGGACTTTGCACTCGGGGCCAAGGCAAGAGGGCGTGCTTGCCCGCAGAACTGAGAACACGCTGTTGGGCAGAGCTGCAACTGACCGCTGGAGTTCAGCTCTCGCCGGACGGCAGAAGGCGAAGAACGAAGCCGCTTGCGAGCGGCGCAGTGCAGCGAAGAGCTCTCCGAATTCGCCGCTAGCTCCACGGTCCTTCTCAGCTGCGAGTAGCAGCGATCGCAGTACACAGAGCTTCGCAAGGCCCGAAGACTTGGAGGGAAGTATGGCACACGGAAATGTGCCAGGACAGAGACGTGTTCTACGTTGTCCCTTCTCGTCATGCAGTTTGTGCCTCTGCTGCTTCTGCTGTTAGGAATCGCTCCTTGAAAGGCGAGCGAGAGCGTCCTTCCGGGTGCATTGCACTGAGTCGAGTGCTCGCTCGGGACTTTGCTCTCGGGGCCAAGGCAAGAGGGCGTGCTTGCCCGCAGAACTGAGAACACGCTGTTGGGCAGAGCTGCAACTGACCGCTGGAGTTCAGCTCTCGCCGGACGGCAGAAGGCGAAGAACGAAGCCGCTTGCGAGCGGCGCAGTGCAGCGAAGAGCTCTCCGAATTCGCCGCTAGCTCCACGGTCCTTCTCAGCTGCGAGTAGCAGCGCTCGCAGTACACAGGGCTTCGCAAGGCCCGAAGACCCGGAGGGAAGTATCGCACACGAAAATGTGCCAGGACAGAGACGTGTTCTACGTTGTCCCTTCTCGTCATGCAGTTTGTGCCTCTGCTGCTTCTGCTGTTAGGAATCGCTCCTTGAAAGGCGAGCGAGAGCGTCCTTCCGGGTGCATTGCACTGAGTCGAGTGCTCGCTCGGGACTTTGCTCCCGGGGCCAAGGCAAGAGGGCGTGCTTGCCCGCAGAACTGAGAACACGCTGTTGGGCAGAGCTGCAACTGACCGCCGGAGTTCAGCTCTCGCCGGACGGCAGAAGGCGAAGAACGAAGCCGCTTGCGAGCGGCGCAGTGCAGCGAAGAGCTCTCCGAATTCGCCGCTAGCTCCACGGTCCTTCTGAGCTGCGAGTAGCAGCGCTCGCAGTACACGGAGATTCGCAAGGCCCGAAGACCCGGAGGGAAGTATCGCACACGAAAATGTGCCAGGACAGAGACGTGTTCTACGTTGTCCCTTCTCGTCATGCAGTTTGTGCCTCTGCTGCTTCTGCTGTTAGGAATCGCTCCTTGAAAGACGAGCGAGAGCGTCCTTCCGGGTGCATTGCACTGAGTCGAGTGCTCGCTCGGGACTTTGCTCCCGGGGCCAAGGCAAGAGGGCGTGCTTGCCCGCAGAACTGAGAACACGCTGTTGGGCAGAGCTGCAACTGACCGCCGGAGTTCAGCTCTCGCCGGACGGCAGAAGGCGAAGAACGAAGCCGCTTGCGAGCGGCGCAGTGCAGCGAAGAGCTCTCCGAATTCGCCGCTAGCTCCACGGTCCTTCTCAGCTGCGAGTAGCAGCGCTCGCAGTACACGGGGCTTCGCAAGGCCCGAAGACCCGGAAGGAAGTATCGCACACGAAAATGTGCCAGGACAGAGACGTGTTCTACGTTGTCCCTTCTCGTCATGCAGTTTGTGCCTCTGCTGCTTCTGCTGTTAGGAATCGCTCCTTGAAAGACGAGCGAGAGCGTCCTTCCGGGTGCATTGCACTGAGTCGAGTGCTCGCTCGGGACTTTGCTCCCGGGGCCAAGGCAAGAGGGCGTGCTTGCCCGCAGAACTGAGAACACGCTGTTGGGCAGAGCTGCAACTGACCGCCGGAGTTCAGCTCTCGCCGGACGGCAGAAGGCGAAGAACGAAGCCGCTTGCGAGCGGCGCAGTGCAGCGAAGAGCTCTCCGAATTCGCCGCTAGCTCCACGGTCCTTCTCAGCTGCGAGTAGCAGCGCTCGCAGTACACGGGGCTTCGCAAGGCCCGAAGACCCGGAAGGAAGTATCGCACACGAAAATGTGCCAGGACAGAGACGTGTTCTACGTTGTCCCTTCTCGTCATGCAGTTTGTGCCTCTGCTGCTTCTGCTGTTAGGAATCGCTCCTTGAAAGGCGAGCGAGAGCGTCCTTCCGGGTGCATTGCACTGAGTCGAGTGCTCGCTCGGGACTTTGCTCCCGGGGCCAAGGCAAGAGGGCGTGCTTGCCCGCAGAACTGAGAACACGCTGTTGGGCAGAGCTGCAACTGACCGCCGGAGTTCAGCTCTCGCCGGACGGCAGAAGGCGAAGAACGAAGCCGCTTGCGAGCGGCGCAGTGCAGCGAAGAGCTCTCCGAATTCGCCGCTAGCTCCACGGTCCTTCTCAGCTGCGAGTAGCAGCGCTCGCAGTACACGGAGCTTCGCAAGGCCCGAAGACCCGGAGGGAAGTATGGCACACGGAAATGTGCCAGGACAGAGACGTTCTACGTTGTCCCTTCTCGTCATGCAGTTTGTGCCTCTGCTGCTTCTGCTGTTAGGAATCGCTCCTTGAAAGACGAGCGAGAGCGTCCTTCCGGGTGCATTGCACTGAGTCGAGTGCTCGCTCGGGACTTTGCTCCCGGGGCCAAGGCAAGAGGGCGTGCTTGCCCGCAGAACTGAGAACACGCTGTTGGGCAGAGCTGCAACTGACCGCTGGAGTTCAGCTCTCGCCGGACGGCAGAAGGCGAAGAACGAAGCCGCTTGCGAGCGGCGCAGTGCAGCGAAGAGCTCTCCGAATTCGCCGCTAGCTCCACGGTCCTTCTCAGCTGCGAGTAGCAGCGCTCGCAGTACACGGAGCTTCGCAAGGCCCGAAGACCCGGAGGGAAGTATGGCACACGGAAATGTGCCAGGACAGAGACGTGTTCTACGTTGTCCCTTCTCGTCATGCAGTTTGTGCCTCTGCTGCTTCTGCTGTTAGGAATCGCTCCTTGAAAGACGAGCGAGAGCGTCCTTCCGGATGCATTGCACTGAGTCGAGTGCTCGCTCGGGACTTTGCTCTCGGGGCCAAGGCAAGAGGGCGTGCTTGCCCGCAGAACTGAGAACACGCTGTTGGGCAGAGCTGCAACTGACCGCT
Source organism: Sturnus vulgaris (assembly GCF_052056855.1). Classification (NCBI taxonomy): domain Eukaryota; kingdom Metazoa; phylum Chordata; class Aves; order Passeriformes; family Sturnidae; genus Sturnus; species Sturnus vulgaris. Next base: position 23,236 of record NW_028275933.1, read on the forward strand.
GGAGTTCAGCTCTCGCCGGACGGCAGAAGGCGAAGAACGAAGCCGCTTGCGAGCGGCGCAGTGCAGCGAAGAGCTCTCCGAATTCGCCGCTAGCTCCACGGTCCTTCTCAGCTGCGAGTAGCAGCGCTCGCAGTACACGGAGCTTCGCAAGGCCCGAAGACCCGGAGGGAAGTATCGCACACGAAAATGTGCCAGGACAGAGACGTGTTCTACGTTGTCCCTTCTCGTCATGCAGTTTGTGCCTCTGCTGCTTCTGCTGTTAGGAATCGCTCCTTGAAAGGCGAGCGAGAGCGTCCTTCCGGGTGCATTGCACTGAGTCGAGTGCTCGCTCGGGACTTTGCTCTCGGGGCCAAGGCAAGAGGGCGTGCTTGCCCGCAGAACTGAGAACACGCTGTTGGGCAGAGCTGCAACTGACCGCTGGAGTTCAGCTCTCGCCGGACGGCAGAAGGCGAAGAACGAAGCCGCTTGCGAGCGGCGCAGTGCAGCGAAGAGCTCTCCGAATTCGCCGCTAGCTCCACGGTCCTTCTCAGCTGCGAGTAGCAGCGCTCGCAGTACACAGGGCTTCGCAAGGCCCGAAGACCCGGAGGGAAGTATCGCACACGAAAATGTGCCAGGACAGAGACGTGTTCTACGTTGTCCCTTCTCGTCATGCAGTTTGTGCCTCTGCTGCTTCTGCTGTTAGGAATCGCTCCTTGAAAGGCGAGCGAGAGCGTCCTTCCGGGTGCATTGCACTGAGTCGAGTGCTCGCTCGGGACTTTGCTCCCGGGGCCAAGGCAAGAGGGCGTGCTTGCCCGCAGAACTGAGAACACGCTGTTGGGCAGAGCTGCAACTGACCGCCGGAGTTCAGCTCTCGCCGGACGGCAGAAGGCGAAGAACGAAGCCGCTTGCGAGCGGCGCAGTGCAGCGAAGAGCTCTCCGAATTCGCCGCTAGCTCCACGGTCCTTCTCAGCTGCGAGTAGCAGCGCTCGCAGTACACGGAGATTCGCAAGGCCCGAAGACCCGGAGGGAAGTATCGCACACGAAAATGTGCCAGGACAGAGACGTGTTCTACGTTGTCCCTTCTCGTCATGCAGTTTGTGCCTCTGCTGCTTCTGCTGTTAGGAATCGCTCCTTGAAAGGCGAGCGAGAGCGTCCTTCCGGGTGCATTGCACTGAGTCGAGTGCTCGCTCGGGACTTTGCTCCCGGGGCCAAGGCAAGAGGGCGTGCTTGCCCGCAGAACTGAGAACACGCTGTTGGGCAGAGCTGCAACTGACCGCCGGAGTTCAGCTCTCGCCGGACGGCAGAAGGCGAAGAACGAAGCCGCTTGCGAGCGGCGCAGTGCAGCGAAGAGCTCTCCGAATTCGCCGCTAGCTCCACGGTCCTTCTCAGCTGCGAGTAGCAGCGCTCGCAGTACACGGGGCTTCGCAAGGCCCGAAGACCCGGAAGGAAGTATCGCACACGAAAATGTGCCAGGACAGAGACGTGTTCTACGTTGTCCCTTCTCGTCATGCAGTTTGTGCCTCTGCTGCTTCTGCTGTTAGGAATCGCTCCTTGAAAGGCGAGCGAGAGCGTCCTTCCGGGTGCATTGCACTGAGTCGAGTGCTCGCTCGGGACTTTGCTCCCGGGGCCAAGGCAAGAGGGCGTGCTTGCCCGCAGAACTGAGAACACGCTGTTGGGCAGAGCTGCAACTGACCGCCGGAGTTCAGCTCTCGCCGGACGGCAGAAGGCGAAGAACGAAGCCGCTTGCGAGCGGCGCAGTGCAGCGAAGAGCTCTCCGAATTCGCCGCTAGCTCCACGGTCCTTCTCAGCTGCGAGTAGCAGCGCTCGCAGTACACGGGGCTTCGCAAGGCCCGAAGACCCGGAAGGAAGTATCGCACACGAAAATGTGCCAGGACAGAGACGTGTTCTACGTTGTCCCTTCTCGTCATGCAGTTTGTGCCTCTGCTGCTTCTGCTGTTAGGAATCGCTCCTTGAAAGGCGAGCGAGAGCGTCCTTCCGGGTGCATTGCACTGAGTCGAGTGCTCGCTCGGGACTTTCCTCTCGGGGCCAAGGCAAGAGGGCGTGCTTGCCCGCAGAACTGAGAACACGCTGTTGGGCAGAGCTGCAACTGACCGCCGGAGTTCAGCTCTCGCCGGACGGCAGAAGGCGAAGAACGAAGCCGCTTGCGAGCGGCGCAGTGCAGCGAAGAGCTCTCCGAATTCGCCGCTAGCTCCACGGTCCTTCTCAGCTGCGAGTAGCAGCGCTCGCAGTACACGGGGCTTCGCAAGGCCCGAAGACCCGGAGGGAAGTATCGCACACGAAAATGTGCCAGGACAGAGACGTGTTCTACGTTGTCCCTTCTCGTCATGCAGTTTGTGCCTCTGCTGCTTCTGCTGTTAGGAATCGCTCCTTGAAAGGCGAGCGAGAGCGTCCTTCCGGGTGCATTGCACTGAGTCGAGTGCTCGGTCGGGACTTTGCTCCCGGGGCCAAGGCAAGAGGGCGTGCTTGCCCGCAGAACTGAGAACACGCTGTTGGGCAGAGCTGCAACTGACCGCCGGAGTTCAGCTCTCGCCGGACGGCAGAAGGCGAAGAACGAAGCCGCTTGCGAGCGGCGCAGTGCAGCGAAGAGCTCTCCGAATTCGCCGCTAGCTCCACGGTCCTTCTCAGCTGCGAGTAGCAGCGCTCGCAGTACACGGAGCTTCGCAAGGCCCGAAGACCCGGAGGGAAGTATCGCACACGAAAATGTGCCAGGACAGAGACGTGTTCTACGTTGTCCCTTCTCGTCATGCAGTTTGTGCCTCTGCTGCTTCTGCTGTTAGGAATCGCTCCTTGAAAGGCGAGCGAGAGCGTCCTTCCGGGTGCATTGCACTGAGTCGAGTGCTCGCTCGGGACTTTGCTCCCGGGGCCAAGGCAAGAGGGCGTGCTTGCCCGCAGAACTGAGAACACGCTGTTGGGCAGAGCTGCAACTGACCGCCGGAGTTCAGCTCTCGCCGGACGGCAGAAGGCGAAGAACGAAGCCGCTTGCGAGCGGCGCAGTGCAGCGAAGAGCTCTCCGAATTCGCCGCTAGCTCCACGGTCCTTCTCAGCTGCGAGTAGCAGCGCTCGCAGTACACGGAGATTCGCAAGGCCCGAAGACCCGGAGGGAAGTATCGCACACGAAAATGTGCCAGGACAGAGACGTGTTCTACGTTGTCCCTTCTCGTCATGCAGTTTGTGCCTCTGCTGCTTCTGCTGTTAGGAATCGCTCCTTGAAAGGCGAGCGAGAGCGTCCTTCCGGGTGCATTGCACTGAGTCGAGTGCTCGCTCGGGACTTTGCTCCCGGGGCCAAGGCAAGAGGGCGTGCTTGCCCGCAGAACTGAGAACACGCTGTTGGGCAGAGCTGCAACTGACCGCCGGAGTTCAGCTCTCGCCGGACGGCAGAAGGCGAAGAACGAAGCCGCTTGCGAGCGGCGCAGTGCAGCGAAGAGCTCTCCGAATTCGCCGCTAGCTCCACGGTCCTTCTGAGCTGCGAGTAGCAGCGCTCGCAGTACACGGGGCTTCGCAAGGCCCGAAGACCCGGAGGGAAGTATCGCACACGAAAATGTGCCAGGACAGAGACGTGTTCTACGTTGTCCCTTCTCGTCATGCAGTTTGTGCCTCTGCTGCTTCTGCTGTTAGGAATCGCTCCTTGAAAGGCGAGCGAGCGCGTCCTTCCGGGTGCATTGCACTGAGTCGAGTGCTCGGTCGGGACTTTGCTCCCGGAGCCAAGGCAAGAGGGCGTGCTTGCCCGCAGAACTGAGAACACGCTGTTGGGCAGAGCTGCAACTGACCGCCGGAGTTCAGCTCTCGCCGGACGGCAGAAGGCGAAGAACGAAGCCGCTTGCGAGCGGCGCAGTGCAGCGAAGAGCTCTCCGAATTCGCCGCTAGCTCCACGGTCCTTCTCAGCTGCGAGTAGCAGCGCTCGCAGTACACGGGGCTTCGCAAGGCCCGAAGACCCGGAAGGAAGTATCGCACACGAAAATGTGCCAGGACAGAGACGTGTTCTACGTTGTCCCTTCTCGTCATGCAGTTTGTGCCTCTGCTGCTTCTGCTGTTAGGAATCGCTCCTTGAAAGGCGAGCGAGAGCGTCCTTCCGGGTGCATTGCACTGAGTCGAGTGCTCGCTCGGGACTTTGCTCCCGGGGCCAAGGCAAGAGGGCGTGCTTGCCCGCAGAACTGAGAACACGCTGTTGGGCAGAGCTGCAACTGACCGCCGGAGTTCAGCTCTCGCCGGACGGCAGAAGGCGAAGAACGAAGCCGCTTGCGAGCGGCGCAGTGCAGCGAAGAGCTCTCCGAATTCGCCGCTAGCTCCACGGTCCTTCTCAGCTGCGAGTAGCAGCGCTCGCAGTACACAGAGCTTCGCAAGGCCCGAAGACCCGGAGGGAAGTATCGCACACGAAAATGTGCCAGGACAGAGACGTGTTCTACGTTGTCCCTTCTCGTCATGCAGTTTGTGCCTCTGCTGCTTCTGCTGTTAGGAATCGCTCCTTGAAAGGCGAGCGAGAGCGTCCTTCCGGGTGCATTGCACTGAGTCGAGTGCTCGGTCGGGACTTTGCTCCCGGGGCCAAGGCAAGAGGGCGTGCTTGCCCGCAGAACTGAGAACACGCTGTTGGGCAGAGCTGCAACTGACCGCCGGAGTTCAGCTCTCGCCGGACGGCAGAAGGCGAAGAACGAAGCCGCTTGCGAGCGGCGCAGTGCAGCGAAGAGCTCTCCGAATTCGCCGCTAGCTCCACGGTCCTTCTCAGCTGCGAGTAGCAGCGCTCGCAGTACACAGGGCTTCGCAAGGCCCGAAGACCCGGAGGGAAGTATGGCACACGGAAATGTGCCAGGACAGAGACGTGTTCTACGTTGTCCCTTCTCGTCATGCAGTTTGTGCCTCTGCTGCTTCTGCTGTTAGGAATCGCTCCTTGAAAGACGAGCGAGAGCGTCCTTCCGGATGCATTGCACTGAGTCGAGTGCTCGCTCGGGACTTTGCTCTCGGGGCCAAGGCAAGAGGGCGTGCTTGCCCGCAGAACTGAGAACACGCTGTTGGGCAGAGCTGCAACTGACCGCTGGAGTTCAGCTCTCGCCGGACGGCAGAAGGCGAAGAACGAAGCCGCTTGCGAGCGGCGCAGTGCAGCGAAGAGCTCTCCGAATTCGCCGCTAGCTCCACGGTCCTTCTCAGCTGCGAGTAGCAGCGCTCGCAGTACACAGAGCTTCGCAAGGCCCGAAGACCCGGAGGGAAGTATCGCACACGAAAATGTGCCAGGACAGAGACGTGTTCTACGTTGTCCCTTCTCGTCATGCAGTTTGTGCCTCTGCTGCTTCTGCTGTTAGGAATCGCTCCTTGAAAGGCGAGCGAGAGCGTCCTTCCGGGTGCATTGCACTGAGTCGAGTGCTCGCTCGGGACTTTGCTCTCGGGGCCAAGGCAAGAGGGCGTGCTTGCCCGCAGAACTGAGAACACGCTGTTGGGCAGAGCTGCAACTGACCGCTGGAGTTCAGCTCTCGCCGGACGGCAGAAGGCGAAGAACGAAGCCGCTTGCGAGCGGCGCAGTGCAGCGAAGAGCTCTCCGAATTCGCCGCTAGCTCCACGGTCCTTCTCAGCTGCGAGTAGCAGCGCTCGCAGTACACAGGGCTTCGTAAGGCCCGAAGACCCGGAGGGAAGTATGGCACACGAAAATGTGCCAGGACAGAGACGTGTTCTACGTTGTCCCTTCTCGTCATGCAGTTTGTGCCTCTGCTGCTTCTGCTGTTAGGAATCGCTCCTTGAAAGGCGAGCGAGAGCGTCCTTCCGGGTGCATTGCACTGAGTCGAGTGCTCGCTCGGGACTTTGCTCTCGGGGCCAAGGCAAGAGGGCGTGCTTGCCCGCAGAACTGAGAACACGCTGTTGGGCAGAGCTGCAACTGACCGCTGGAGTTCAGCTCTCGCCGGACGGCAGAAGGCGAAGAACGAAGCCGCTTGCGAGCGGCGCAGTGCAGCGAAGAGCTCTCCGAATTCGCCGCTAGCTCCACGGTCCTTCTCAGCTGCGAGTAGCAGCGCTCGCAGTACACAGGGCTTCGCAAGGCCCGAAGACCCGGAGGGAAGTATGGCACACGAAAATGTGCCAGGACAGAGACGTGTTCTACGTTGTCCCTTCTCGTCATGCAGTTTGTGCCTCTGCTGCTTCTGCTGTTAGGAATCGCTCCTTGAAAGGCGAGCGAGAGCGTCCTTCCGGGTGCATTGCACTGAGTCGAGTGCTCGCTCGGGACTTTGCACTCGGGGCCAAGGCAAGAGGGCGTGCTTGCCCGCAGAACTGAGAACACGCTGTTGGGCAGAGCTGCAACTGACCGCTGGAGTTCAGCTCTCGCCGGACGGCAGAAGGCGAAGAACGAAGCCGCTTGCGAGCGGCGCAGTGCAGCGAAGAGCTCTCCGAATTCGCCGCTAGCTCCACGGTCCTTCTGAGCTGCGAGTAGCAGCGATCGCAGTACACAGAGCTTCGCAAGGCCCGAAGACCTGGAGGGAAGTATGGCACACGGAAATGTGCCAGGACAGAGACGTGTTCTACGTTGTCCCTTCTCGTCATGCAGTTTGTGCCTCTGCTGCTTCTGCTGTTAGGAATCGCTCCTTGAAAGGCGAGCGAGAGCGTCCTTCCGGGTGCATTGCACTGAGTCGAGTGCTCGCTCGGGACTTTGCACTCGGGGCCAAGGCAAGAGGGCGTGCTTGCCCGCAGAACTGAGAACACGCTGTTGGGCAGAGCTGCAACTGACCGCCGGAGTTCAGCTCTCGCCGGACGGCAGAAGGCGAAGAACGAAGCCGCTTGCGAGCGGCGCAGTGCAGCGAAGAGCTCTCCGAATTCGCCGCTAGCTCCACGGTCCTTCTCAGCTGCGAGTAGCAGCGCTCGCAGTACACAGGGCTTCGCAAAGCCCGAAGACCCGGAGGGAAGTATCGCACACGAAAATGTGCCAGGACAGAGACGTGTTCTACGTTGTCCCTTCTCGTCATGCAGTTTGTGCCTCTGCTGCTTCTGCTGTTAGGAATCGCTCCTTGAAAGGCGAGCGAGAGCGTCCTTCCGGGTGCATTGCACTGAGTCGAGTGCTCGCTCGGGACTTTGCTCCCGGGGCCAAGGCAAGAGGGCGTGCTTGCCCGCAGAACTGAGAACACGCTGTTGGGCAGAGCTGCAACTGACCGCCGGAGTTCAGCTCTCGCCGGACGGCAGAAGGCGAAGAACGAAGCCGCTTGCGAGCGGCGCAGTGCAGCGAAGAGCTCTCCGAATTCGCCGCTAGCTCCACGGTCCTTCTCAGCTGCGAGTAGCAGCGCTCGCAGTACACGGAGATTCGCAAGGCCCGAAGACCCGGAGGGAAGTATCGCACACGAAAATGTGCCAGGACAGAGACGTGTTCTACGTTGTCCCTTCTCGTCATGCAGTTTGTGCCTCTGCTGCTTCTGCTGTTAGGAATCGCTCCTTGAAAGACGAGCGAGAGCGTCCTTCCGGGTGCATTGCACTGAGTCGAGTGCTCGCTCGGGACTTTGCTCCCGGGGCCAAGGCAAGAGGGCGTGATTGCCCGCAGAACTGAGAACACGCTGTTGGGCAGAGCTGCAACTGACCGCCGGAGTTCAGCTCTCGCCGGACGGCAGAAGGCGAAGAACGAAGCCGCTTGCGAGCGGCGCAGTGCAGCGAAGAGCTCTCCGAATTCGCCGCTAGCTCCACGGTCCTTCTCAGCTGCGAGTAGCAGCGCTCGCAGTACACGGGGCTTCGCAAGGCCCGAAGACCCGGAAGGAAGTATCGCACACGAAAATGTGCCAGGACAGAGACGTGTTCTACGTTGTCCCTTCTCGTCATGCAGTTTGTGCCTCTGCTGCTTCTGCTGTTAGGAATCGCTCCTTGAAAGGCGAGCGAGAGCGTCCTTCCGGGTGCATTGCACTGAGTCGAGTGTTCGCTCGGGACTTTGCACTCGGGGCCAAGGCAAGAGGGCGTGCTTGCCCGCAGAACTGAGAACACGCTGTTGGGCAGAGCTGCAACTGACCGCCGGAGTTCAGCTCTCGCCGGACGGCAGAAGGCGAAGAACGAAGCCGCTTGCGAGCGGCGCAGTGCAGCGAAGAGCTCTCCGAATTCGCCGCTAGCTCCACGGTCCTTCTCAGCTGCGAGTAGCAGCGCTCGCAGTACACAGAGCTTCGCAAGGCCCGAAGACCCGGAGGGAAGTATCGCACACGAAAATGTGCCAGGACAGAGACGTGTTCTACGTTGTCCCTTCTCGTCATGCAGTTTGTGCCTCTGCTGCTTCTGCTGTTAGGAATCGCTCCTTGAAAGGCGAGCGAGAGCGTCCTTCCGGGTGCATTGCACTGAGTCGAGTGCTCGCTCGGGACTTTGCTCCCGGGGCCAAGGCAAGAGGGCGTGCTTGCCCGCAGAACTGAGAACACGCTGTTGGGCAGAGCTGCAACTGACCGCCGGAGTTCAGCTCTCGCCGGACGGCAGAAGGCGAAGAACGAAGCCGCTTGCGAGCGGCGCAGTGCAGCGAAGAGCTCTCCGAATTCGCCGCTAGCTCCACGGTCCTTCTCAGCTGCGAGTAGCAGCGCTCGCAGTACACAGGGCTTCGCAAGGCCCGAAGACCCGGAGGGAAGTATGGCACACGGAAATGTGCCAGGACAGAGACGTGTTCTACGTTGTCCCTTCTCGTCATGCAGTTTGTGCCTCTGCTGCTTCTGCTGTTAGGAATCGCTCCTTGAAAGACGAGCGAGAGCGTCCTTCCGGATGCATTGCACTGAGTCGAGTGCTCGCTCGGGACTTTGCTCTCGGGGCCAAGGCAAGAGGGCGTGCTTGCCCGCAGAACTGAGAACACGCTGTTGGGCAGAGCTGCAACTGACCGCTGGAGTTCAGCTCTCGCCGGACGGCAGAAGGCGAAGAACGAAGCCGCTTGCGAGCGGCGCAGTGCAGCGAAGAGCTCTCCGAATTCGCCGCTAGCTCCACGGTCCTTCTCAGCTGCGAGTAGCAGCGCTCGCAGTACACAGGGCTTCGCAAGGCCCGAAGACCCGGAGGGAAGTATCGCACACGAAAATGTGCCAGGACAGAGACGTGTTCTACGTTGTCCCTTCTCGTCATGCAGTTTGTGCCTCTGCTGCTTCTGCTGTTAGGAATCGCTCCTTGAAAGGCGAGCGAGAGCGTCCTTCCGGGTGCATTGCACTGAGTCGAGTGCTCGCTCGGGACTTTGCTCCCGGGGCCAAGGCAAGAGGGCGTGCTTGCCCGCAGAACTGAGAACACGCTGTTGGGCAGAGCTGCAACTGACCGCCGGAGTTCAGCTCTCGCCGGACGGCAGAAGGCGAAGAACGAAGCCGCTTGCGAGCGGCGCAGTGCAGCGAAGAGCTCTCCGAATTCGCCGCTAGCTCCACGGTCCTTCTGAGCTGCGAGTAGCAGCGCTCGCAGTACACGGAGCTTCGCAAGGCCCGAAGACCCGGAGGGAAGTATCGCACACGCAAATGTGCCAGGACAGAGACGTGTTCTACGTTGTCCCTTCTCGTCATGCAGTTTGTGCCTCTGCTGCTTCTGCTGTTAGGAATCGCTCCTTGAAAGGCGAGCGAGAGCGTCCTTCCGGGTGCATTGCACTGAGTCGAGTGCTCGCTCGGGACTTTGCTCTCGGGGCCAAGGCAAGAGGGCGTGCTTGCCCGCAGAACTGAGAACACGCTGTTGGGCAGAGCTGCAACTGACCGCTGGAGTTCAGCTCTCGCCGGACGGCAGAAGGCGAAGAACGAAGCCGCTTGCGAGCGGCGCAGTGCAGCGAAGAGCTCTCCGAATTCGCCGCTAGCTCCACGGTCCTTCTGAGCTGCGAGTAGCAGCGCTCGCAGTACACGGAGCTTCGCAAGGCCCGAAGACCCGGAGGGAAGTATGGCACACGGAAATGTGCCAGGACAGAGACGTGTTCTACGTTGTCCCTTCTCGTCATGCAGTTTGTGCCTCTGCTGCTTCTGCTGTTAGGAATCGCTCCTTGAAAGACGAGCGAGAGCGTCCTTCCGGATGCATTGCACTGAGTCGAGTGCTCGCTCGGGACTTTGCTCTCGGGGCCAAGGCAAGAGGGCGTGCTTGCCCGCAGAACTGAGAACACGCTGTTGGGCAGAGCTGCAACTGACCGCCGGAGTTCAGCTCTCGCCGGACGGCAGAAGGCGAAGAACGAAGCCGCTTGCGAGCGGCGCAGTGCAGCGAAGAGCTCTCCGAATTCGCCGCTAGCTCCACGGTCCTTCTCAGCTGCGAGTAGCAGCGCTCGCAGTACACGGGGCTTCGCAAGGCCCGAAGACCCGGAGGGAAGTATCGCACACGAAAATGTGCCAGGACAGAGACGTGTTCTACGTTGTCCCTTCTCGTCATGCAGTTTGTGCCTCTGCTGCTTCTGCTGTTAGGAATCGCTCCTTGAAAGACGAGCGAGAGCGTCCTTCCGGGTGCATTGCACTGAGTCGAGTGCTCGCTCGGGACTTTGCTCTCGGGGCCAAGGCAAGAGGGCGTGCTTGCCCGCAGAACTGAGAACACGCTGTTGGGCAGAGCTGCAACTGACCGCCGGAGTTCAGCTCTCGCCGGACGGCAGAAGGCGAAGAACGAAGCCGCTTGCGAGCGGCGCAGTGCAGCGAAGAGCTCTCCGAATTCGCCGCTAGCTCCACGGTCCTTCTCAGCTGCGAGTAGCAGCGCTCGCAGTACACGGGGCTTCGCAAGGCCCGAAGACCCGGAGGGAAGTATCGCACACGAAAATGTGCCAGGACAGAGACGTGTTCTACGTTGTCCCTTCTCGTCATGCAGTTTGTGCCTCTGCTGCTTGTGCTGTTAGGAATCGCTCCTTGAAAGACGAGCGAGAGCGTCCTTCCGGGTGCATTGCACTGAGTCGAGTGCTCGCTCGGGACTTTGCTCCCGGGGCCAAGGCAAGAGGGCGTGCTTGCCCGCAGAACTGAGAACACGCTGTTGGGCAGAGCTGCAACTGACCGCCGGAGTTCAGCTCTCGCCGGACGGCAGAAGGCGAAGAACGAAGCCGCTTGCGAGCGGCGCAGTGCAGCGAAGAGCTCTCCGAATTCGCCGCTAGCTCCACGGTCCTTCTGAGCTGCGAGTAGCAGCGCTCGCAGTACACGGAGCTTCGCAAGGCCCGAAGACCCGGAGGGAAGTATGGCACACGAAAATGTGCCAGGACAGAGACGTGTTCTACGTTGTCCCTTCTCGTCATGCAGTTTGTGCCTCTGCTGCTTCTGCTGTTAGGAATCGCTCCTTGAAAGGCGAGCGAGAGCGTCCTTCCGGGTGCATTGCACTGAGTCGAGTGCTCGCTCGGGACTTTGCACTCGGGGCCAAGGCAAGAGGGCGTGCTTGCCCGCAGAACTGAGAACACGCTGTTGGGCAGAGCTGCAACTGACCGCTGGAGTTCAGCTCTCGCCGGACGGCAGAAGGCGAAGAACGAAGCCGCTTGCGAGCGGCGCAGTGCAGCGAAGAGCTCTCCGAATTCGCCGCTAGCTCCACGGTCCTTCTCAGCTGCGAGTAGCAGCGATCGCAGTACACGGAGCTTCGCAAGGCCCGAAGACTTGGAGGGAAGTATGGCACACGGAAATGTGCCAGGACAGAGACGTGTTCTACGTTGTCCCTTCTCGTCATGCAGTTTGTGCCTCTGCTGCTTCTGCTGTTAGGAATCGCTCCTTGAAAGGCGAGCGAGAGCGTCCTTCCGGGTGCATTGCACTGAGTCGAGTGCTCGCTCGGGACTTTGCTCTCGGGGCCAAGGCAAGAGGGCGTGCTTGCCCGCAGAACTGAGAACACGCTGTTGGGCAGAGCTGCAACTGACCGCTGGAGTTCAGCTCTCGCCGGACGGCAGAAGGCGAAGAACGAAGCCGCTTGCGAGCGGCGCAGTGCAGCGAAGAGCTCTCCGAATTCGCCGCTAGCTCCACGGTCCTTCTCAGCTGCGAGTAGCAGCGCTCGCAGTACACAGGGCTTCGCAAGGCCCGAAGACCCGGAGGGAAGTATCGCACACGAAAATGTGCCAGGACAGAGACGTGTTCTACGTTGTCCCTTCTCGTCATGCAGTTTGTGCCTCTGCTGCTTCTGCTGTTAGGAATCGCTCCTTGAAAGGCGAGCGAGCGCGTCCTTCCGGGTGCATTGCACTGAGTCGAGTGCTCGCTCGGGACTTTGCTCTCGGGGCCAAGGCAAGAGGGCGTGCTTGCCCGCAGAACTGAGAACACGCTGTTGGGCAGAGCTGCAACTGACCGCCGGAGTTCAGCTCTCGCCGGACGGCAGAAGGCGAAGAACGAAGCCGCTTGCGAGCGGCGCAGTGCAGCGAAGAGCTCTCCGAATTCGCCGCTAGCTCCACGGTCCTTCTGAGCTGCGAGTAGCAGCGCTCGCAGTACACGGGGCTTCGCAAAGCCCGAAGACCCGGAGGGAAGTATCGCACACGAAAATGTGCCAGGACAGAGACGTGTTCTACGTTGTCCCTTCTCGTCATGCAGTTTGTGCCTCTGCTGCTTCTGCTGTTAGGAATCGCTCCTTGAAAGGCGAGCGAGAGCGTCCTTCCGGGTGCATTGCACTGAGTCGAGTGCTCGCTCGGGACTTTGCTCCCGGGGCCAAGGCAAGAGGGCGTGCTTGCCCGCAGAACTGAGAACACGCTGTTGGGCAGAGCTGCAACTGACCGCCGGAGTTCAGCTCTCGCCGGACGGCAGAAGGCGAAGAACGAAGCCGCTTGCGAGCGGCGCAGTGCAGCGAAGAGCTCTCCGAATTCGCCGCTAGCTCCACGGTCCTTCTGAGCTGCGAGTAGCAGCGCTCGCAGTACACGGAGATTCGCAAGGCCCGAAGACCCGGAGGGAAGTATCGCACACGAAAATGTGCCAGGACAGAGACGTGTTCTACGTTGTCCCTTCTCGTCATGCAGTTTGTGCCTCTGCTGCTTCTGCTGTTAGGAATCGCTCCTTGAAAGACGAGCGAGAGCGTCCTTCCGGGTGCATTGCACTGAGTCGAGTGCTCGCTCGGGACTTTGCTCCCGGGGCCAAGGCAAGAGGGCGTGCTTGCCCGCAGAACTGAGAACACGCTGTTGGGCAGAGCTGCAACTGACCGCCGGAGTTCAGCTCTCGCCGGACGGCAGAAGGCGAAGAACGAAGCCGCTTGCGAGCGGCGCAGTGCAGCGAAGAGCTCTCCGAATTCGCCGCTAGCTCCACGGTCCTTCTCAGCTGCGAGTAGCAGCGCTCGCAGTACACGGAGATTCGCAAGGCCCGAAGACCCGGAGGGAAGTATCGCACACGAAAATGTGCCAGGACAGAGACGTGTTCTACGTTGTCCCTTCTCGTCATGCAGTTTGTGCCTCTGCTGCTTCTGCTGTTAGGAATCGCTCCTTGAAAGACGAGCGAGAGCGTCCTTCCGGGTGCATTGCACTGAGTCGAGTGCTCGCTCGGGACTTTGCTCTCGGGGCCAAGGCAAGAGGGCGTGCTTGCCCGCAGAACTGAGAACACGCTGTTGGGCAGAGCTGCAACTGACCGCCGGAGTTCAGCTCTCGCCGGACGGCAGAAGGCGAAGAACGAAGCCGCTTGCGAGCGGCGCAGTGCAGCGAAGAGCTCTCCGAATTCGCCGCTAGCTCCACGGTCCTTCTCAGCTGCGAGTAGCAGCGCTCGCAGTACACGGGGCTTCGCAAGGCCCGAAGACCCGGAGGGAAGTATCGCACACGAAAATGTGCCAGGACAGAGACGTGTTCTACGTTGTCCCTTCTCGTCATGCAGTTTGTGCCTCTGCTGCTTCTGCTGTTAGGAATCGCTCCTTGAAAGACGAGCGAGAGCGTCCTTCCGGGTGCATTGCACTGAGTCGAGTGCTCGCTCGGGACTTTGCTCTCGGGGCCAAGGCAAGAGGGCGTGCTTGCCCGCAGAACTGAGAACACGCTGTTGGGCAGAGCTGCAACTGACCGCCGGAGTTCAGCTCTCGCCGGACGGCAGAAGGCGAAGAACGAAGCCGCTTGCGAGCGGCGCAGTGCAGCGAAGAGCTCTCCGAATTCGCCGCTAGCTCCACGGTCCTTCTCAGCTGCGAGTAGCAGCGCTCGCAGTACACGGGGCTTCGCAAGGCCCGAAGACCCGGAGGGAAGTATCGCACACGAAAATGTGCCAGGACAGAGACGTGTTCTACGTTGTCCCTTCTCGTCATGCAGTTTGTGCCTCTGCTGCTTGTGCTGTTAGGAATCGCTCCTTGAAAGACGAGCGAGAGCGTCCTTCCGGGTGCATTGCACTGAGTCGAGTGCTCGCTCGGGACTTTGCTCCCGGGGCCAAGGCAAGAGGGCGTGCTTGCCCGCAGAACTGAGAACACGCTGTTGGGCAGAGCTGCAACTGACCGCCGGAGTTCAGCTCTCGCCGGACGGCAGAAGGCGAAGAACGAAGCCGCTTGCGAGCGGCGCAGTGCAGCGAAGAGCTCTCCGAATTCGCCGCTAGCTCCACGGTCCTTCTGAGCTGCGAGTAGCAGCGCTCGCAGTACACGGAGCTTCGCAAGGCCCGAAGACCCGGAGGGAAGTATGGCACACGAAAATGTGCCAGGACAGAGACGTGTTCTACGTTGTCCCTTCTCGTCATGCAGTTTGTGCCTCTGCTGCTTCTGCTGTTAGGAATCGCTCCTTGAAAGGCGAGCGAGAGCGTCCTTCCGGGTGCATTGCACTGAGTCGAGTGCTCGCTCGGGACTTTGCACTCGGGGCCAAGGCAAGAGGGCGTGCTTGCCCGCAGAACTGAGAACACGCTGTTGGGCAGAGCTGCAACTGACCGCTGGAGTTCAGCTCTCGCCGGACGGCAGAAGGCGAAGAACGAAGCCGCTTGCGAGCGGCGCAGTGCAGCGAAGAGCTCTCCGAATTCGCCGCTAGCTCCACGGTCCTTCTCAGCTGCGAGTAGCAGCGATCGCAGTACACAGAGCTTCGCAAGGCCCGAAGACTTGGAGGGAAGTATGGCACACGGAAATGTGCCAGGACAGAGACGTGTTCTACGTTGTCCCTTCTCGTCATGCAGTTTGTGCCTCTGCTGCTTCTGCTGTTAGGAATCGCTCCTTGAAAGGCGAGCGAGAGCGTCCTTCCGGGTGCATTGCACTGAGTCGAGTGCTCGCTCGGGACTTTGCTCTCGGGGCCAAGGCAAGAGGGCGTGCTTGCCCGCAGAACTGAGAACACGCTGTTGGGCAGAGCTGCAACTGACCGCTGGAGTTCAGCTCTCGCCGGACGGCAGAAGGCGAAGAACGAAGCCGCTTGCGAGCGGCGCAGTGCAGCGAAGAGCTCTCCGAATTCGCCGCTAGCTCCACGGTCCTTCTCAGCTGCGAGTAGCAGCGCTCGCAGTACACAGGGCTTCGCAAGGCCCGAAGACCCGGAGGGAAGTATCGCACACGAAAATGTGCCAGGACAGAGACGTGTTCTACGTTGTCCCTTCTCGTCATGCAGTTTGTGCCTCTGCTGCTTCTGCTGTTAGGAATCGCTCCTTGAAAGGCGAGCGAGAGCGTCCTTCCGGGTGCATTGCACTGAGTCGAGTGCTCGCTCGGGACTTTGCTCCCGGGGCCAAGGCAAGAGGGCGTGCTTGCCCGCAGAACTGAGAACACGCTGTTGGGCAGAGCTGCAACTGACCGCCGGAGTTCAGCTCTCGCCGGACGGCAGAAGGCGAAGAACGAAGCCGCTTGCGAGCGGCGCAGTGCAGCGAAGAGCTCTCCGAATTCGCCGCTAGCTCCACGGTCCTTCTCAGCTGCGAGTAGCAGCGCTCGCAGTACACGGAGCTTCGCAAGGCCCGAAGACCCGGAGGGAAGTATGGCACACGGAAATGTGCCAGGACAGAGACGTTCTACGTTGTCCCTTCTCGTCATGCAGTTTGTGCCTCTGCTGCTTCTGCTGTTAGGAATCGCTCCTTGAAAGACGAGCGAGAGCGTCCTTCCGGGTGCATTGCACTGAGTCGAGTGCTCGCTCGGGACTTTGCTCTCGGGGCCAAGGCAAGAGGGCGTGCTTGCCCGCAGAACTGAGAACACGCTGTTGGGCAGAGCTGCAACTGACCGCTGGAGTTCAGCTCTCGCCGGACGGCAGAAGGCGAAGAACGAAGCCGCTTGCGAGCGGCGCAGTGCAGCGAAGAGCTCTCCGAATTCGCCGCTAGCTCCACGGTCCTTCTCAGCTGCGAGTAGCAGCGCTCGCAGTACACGGAGCTTCGCAAGGCCCGAAGACCCGGAGGGAAGTATGGCACACGGAAATGTGCCAGGACAGAGACGTGTTCTACGTTGTCCCTTCTCGTCATGCAGTTTGTGCCTCTGCTGCTTCTGCTGTTAGGAATCGCTCCTTGAAAGACGAGCGAGAGCGTCCTTCCGGATGCATTGCACTGAGTCGAGTGCTCGCTCGGGACTTTGCTCTCGGGGCCAAGGCAAGAGGGCGTGCTTGCCCGCAGAACTGAGAACACGCTGTTGGGCAGAGCTGCAACTGACCGCTGGAGTTCAGCTCTCGCCGGACGGCAGAAGGCGAAGAACGAAGCCGCTTGCGAGCGGCGCAGTGCAGCGAAGAGCTCTCCGAATTCGCCGCTAGCTCCACGGTCCTTCTCAGCTGCGAGTAGCAGCGCTCGCAGTACACGGAGCTTCGCAAGGCCCGAAGACCCGGAGGGAAGTATCGCACACGAAAATGTGCCAGGACAGAGACGTGTTCTACGTTGTCCCTTCTCGTCATGCAGTTTGTGCCTCTGCTGCTTCTGCTGTTAGGAATCGCTCCTTGAAAGGCGAGCGAGAGCGTCCTTCCGGGTGCATTGCACTGAGTCGAGTGCTCGCTCGGGACTTTGCTCTCGGGGCCAAGGCAAGAGGGCGTGCTTGCCCGCAGAACTGAGAACACGCTGTTGGGCAGAGCTGCAACTGACCGCTGGAGTTCAGCTCTCGCCGGACGGCAGAAGGCGAAGAACGAAGCCGCTTGCGAGCGGCGCAGTGCAGCGAAGAGCTCTCCGAATTCGCCGCTAGCTCCACGGTCCTTCTCAGCTGCGAGTAGCAGCGCTCGCAGTACACAGGGCTTCGCAAGGCCCGAAGACCCGGAGGGAAGTATCGCACACGAAAATGTGCCAGGACAGAGACGTGTTCTACGTTGTCCCTTCTCGTCATGCAGTTTGTGCCTCTGCTGCTTCTGCTGTTAGGAATCGCTCCTTGAAAGGCGAGCGAGAGCGTCCTTCCGGGTGCATTGCACTGAGTCGAGTGCTCGCTCGGGACTTTGCTCCCGGGGCCAAGGCAAGAGGGCGTGCTTGCCCGCAGAACTGAGAACACGCTGTTGGGCAGAGCTGCAACTGACCGCCGGAGTTCAGCTCTCGCCGGACGGCAGAAGGCGAAGAACGAAGCCGCTTGCGAGCGGCGCAGTGCAGCGAAGAGCTCTCCGAATTCGCCGCTAGCTCCACGGTCCTTCTGAGCTGCGAGTAGCAGCGCTCGCAGTACACGGAGATTCGCAAGGCCCGAAGACCCGGAGGGAAGTATCGCACACGAAAATGTGCCAGGACAGAGACGTGTTCTACGTTGTCCCTTCTCGTCATGCAGTTTGTGCCTCTGCTGCTTCTGCTGTTAGGAATCGCTCCTTGAAAGGCGAGCGAGAGCGTCCTTCCGGGTGCATTGCACTGAGTCGAGTGCTCGCTCGGGACTTTGCTCCCGGGGCCAAGGCAAGAGGGCGTGCTTGCCCGCAGAACTGAGAACACGCTGTTGGGCAGAGCTGCAACTGACCGCCGGAGTTCAGCTCTCGCCGGACGGCAGAAGGCGAAGAACGAAGCCGCTTGCGAGCGGCGCAGTGCAGCGAAGAGCTCTCCGAATTCGCCGCTAGCTCCACGGTCCTTCTCAGCTGCGAGTAGCAGCGCTCGCAGTACACGGGGCTTCGCAAGGCCCGAAGACCCGGAAGGAAGTATCGCACACGAAAATGTGCCAGGACAGAGACGTGTTCTACGTTGTCCCTTCTCGTCATGCAGTTTGTGCCTCTGCTGCTTCTGCTGTTAGGAATCGCTCCTTGAAAGGCGAGCGAGAGCGTCCTTCCCCCCGGGTGCATTGCACTGAGTCGAGTGCTCGCTCGGGACTTTCCTCTCGGGGCCAAGGCAAGAGGGCGTGCTTGCCCGCAGAACTGAGAACACGCTGTTGGGCAGAGCTGCAACTGACCGCCGGAGTTCAGCTCTCGCCGGACGGCAGAAGGCGAAGAACGAAGCCGCTTGCGAGCGGCGCAGTGCAGCGAAGAGCTCTCCGAATTCGCCGCTAGCTCCACGGTCCTTCTCAGCTGCGAGTAGCAGCGCTCGCAGTACACGGGGCTTCGCAAGGCCCGAAGACCCGGAGGGAAGTATCGCACACGAAAATGTGCCAGGACAGAGACGTGTTCTACGTTGTCCCTTCTCGTCATGCAGTTTGTGCCTCTGCTGCTTCTGCTGTTAGGAATCGCTCCTTGAAAGGCGAGCGAGAGCGTCCTTCCGGGTGCATTGCACTGAGTCGAGTGCTCGCTCGGGACTTTGCTCCCGGGGCCAAGGCAAGAGGGCGTGCTTGCCCGCAGAACTGAGAACACGCTGTTGGGCAGAGCTGCAACTGACCGCCGGAGTTCAGCTCTCGCCGGACGGCAGAAGGCGAAGAACGAAGCCGCTTGCGAGCGGCGCAGTGCAGCGAAGAGCTCTCCGAATTCGCCGCTAGCTCCACGGTCCTTCTCAGCTGCGAGTAGCAGCGCTCGCAGTACACGGAGCTTCGCAAGGCCCGAAGACA